>NW_010558048.1:36106-59943 GCF_000687285.1 Phaethon lepturus | reverse complement strand
GCTGAACCGGTAACCTGGAGTAAGAAGGGGCAGCAGCATCTCAGATGGGTGCACAAAGAGCAGCTGACGGATCTCCACTCTCTCCTTCTCAAAGCCCTCCAACGTGTTGTCGTTTCCATTACTACTGAAATGAAAGGGCACAGGGTTTTCCTGCCTATGGAAAACGAATGTATTCTCATCTATATCGCATACATGTGAAGCCAAGCCAGAATTAGTAAGAACTTCATTTTAATACCATGCTGAGAAGGTTTTATTCACTGAGTCTCCTTGCCTCAAGACATGTTGCTGCCTTACAGCAGAACTCTGACACATTCTGGTTTATTACCAAAGCTCACATTTTATAGACAATTCTTAATCCTCATATTATTTTGTTACTCAGATTTTGCAAAATCTATCTGCAAATTTTTGCAAACACACACTGTGCGGTCTGAGGATGAAGGAGTCTGGGACTAGCTGCATAAGGGAATACATGGTTTTCATTTGCTGGGAAGTGGCAAGCCAGGAAGCTCATCGGGCCATTTGAAAACTCCCCTTTGCTGCACTCATGGAGGCAAAGGCTGGCAAAATGAGGCTTATGAACCCAACTCTCATGATAGGAAGTGCTGTAAACTTATAAAAAGGGAGTACTGGTCTCTCTTCCCAACTGTAATTTCTTAATTCTGGCGGGGAAATCCTGCAAATTCTTTATAACTCAATTTTATTCTATCTAAAATGATGGATCTATATGCATCTTTACCCTCTACACTGATCTCCTCAGATGAGATAGCAGATTGTATGACTTAGGCTTGATGTGAGTATTGACTTCTGGCTTGTTTTATCAATTTACTACAGCTGAGGATCTGTCCAAGTAAGTGTAAACATTTTTTCATAATAGCTGTTGCTTCACCAGCAATGCATAATCTAAGTGTGTCCTTCTGTTGTCCCTTTAAATGGTCAAAAATCCTATGCTTCATTGATTCAGAAGGATGCAGGAAAGGGGGTTTTAAGAGCAGATTTGATTTGTTAGTGTGCATTTAAAAACTACCTAGAGTTTCTTTGGTGTCTATCAGAAAGGTTGAAAACTATGTATATGCTTATACAATACTTTAAGTGGAAGGCCTTCCAACTTAAAGATAAATAAAATAAAATATGTGGTGGAGAAAAAGAGAACTAAACCATTGTTTCACACATTTTTTCTATTTGTGCATTTGTAAAATGTTTTCCAATGGGTGCACAGATCCATTGATTGCAAATTGAAGCAGACCCACATTAGGCTTAACACTTTCAGAGCCCTACATGATGTTCCACCAAACCACAGGGACTCATGGATCATTAGGTGGAAACAATTGAACTAGATTTACAAATATTTCATTATGCTGCTCACAGGTATATTCATCAATTCCCCACACATCTTGCTACAACATAAAGAAATGGACCTATAATATCCCATAGTTTATACACTATGCACGCTATAATTCAGCACGGTAGAGAAGAGGGTGATTGGTAGGAAAACTCAAGGCACTGGGCACTTACTACTTGCCATGAGCAATGGGAAAGAACCAGCTGAGTTCTGATCACAGTCACTTCAATGTCAGCCTGAAGCAGCTGCTCTGAAATTAATGGATTTGCACCTGCACGGTTGAGAGCAGAACCTAACTCTCAATCTATAATTTAGAGGGGGATCGCCCTGGTGTCATGCTATTTTCCACATTTTGGATGGCTTTAAAGTGCATTCTGAATCTTTAATGTGCATCAATGATTTGTGGAAAAGGCATCATCATTAAACTAATTTGCTTCTGAACAATTCTGTTCACCTGAGAGTTTCTATTCTTTCTATTCCATGGAAAGAATAGAAGAGAAAGGAAAAGGACAGACTCTCTGGAAAACCAGGGACTTGACTTTAGCCATCACTTAATTATAGTGTTGAACTAAACCATCAGCTTTCCATTTCAGGCTTGTTCAATATTAAAGTTGTAGAACAGTGGTAAGTACCAGTTACAGTGAGAATCTGGATCTATATTGCAGATGCTGTCTTGTGAAAATGTTAAAAAACAGTAAAACATGGGTTTGTGTATCAATTATTAAAAACTGCATTGGAGAATCTCAATGCTAAGTAAATGACAGTTCTCTGGGCTCCCAAATGCTCTGAGAAGTATTGCTAGGCTTACATGGAAGTAAACTTCCTTATAATTAATTTTCACGTGAGACACAGGTTAATCAAATGATGCAGCATTTAATTTTCCCGTTTTAAATCTCTGTACTTGTGATTTGATATTTCATCTCTAACAGTCTTCTAGCAGGGAATGCTGATGTATAATGGGAGGTTGCTTTCTCATTTTCAAACTTTGGAGTAACTAAACACATATCCAGCAAAAAAGCTGTAAAAGGAGAAATAGATCCACTTGATGCTGCTGAAGGTTTCCCATTGAAAGCTCTATAGAGGTGTAGCAAGAATAAAAATAGCATGTAATAACTGGTCTGGACTTTTTAGTGGAAAGAAGGGAGAAAGGCCATAGGAGTATTTGCACTTCTAAAGCTTTAGGCTGAATCGTGATAAACTAGTGACACGCAATTCAACCAACTTTAGTTGAAGGGGATGGAGAGAGGATGGTCTCCCTCCTCCTATCAAGCTCTACTTGCTAGCTCGCCCATTTTCCTGTTGTTTTTAGAGATGCATCTTACTCATAAAACCTGATTTTGAGCAATCACCATCTATGAATGCTACAAAGGGGAACATTTTCCTCATGTGGATTCACACAGTTCTGTTAGGAAGACTGATAACGGCAAAAACATGGAGTCAGGTTGTTCCTAATTACTAGATTATCCTTAACTCTTCTATTTACTATTCTGGTTCAACAATGGCAACAGAAGGATTGCTCCTTTAGATGAAGTCTGCCATCCACTTAAACACGCAGACGAAGAGCCAAGGAGCCCTGGAGTGGGCATGTGCTGGATGCTCTTCCAGGAAAACATAAGTTAACTCTGGAAAGTTACAGATGGCTTTAAGATTGAAAACCCATGGAGTGGGTCTGTCCCCCTTCCAAAATGAATGTCCGTGTTAGCTCTTATAACTGCTGATATTCTCAAATGCCACTCTAACATGCTACCTACATGGAGCATCTGCCTGCTCTGGTTGCAGCCTCGGTGAGTGCTGGACCACCACCACTGGCTGGGTAGAGCCTCGCAGCTGGCCGCTGGCGTGTATCAGCTCCCAGCAATGAAGAGCTAGGGGGAGAAAGTATTTTTATTAACAGAAAATAATAAACATAGGGAAGGAGTCCTGTGTAAACAGGCTTCTGGATGCAGCCCTGTAAATGAGCAGATGAGAAGAGCAAACAACCCTTGACACTGCTACCGAGTCACTCCCACCGTGTAAAGGACAGTGATTTTGTGGAGCTGCTGTTTCACAGCTACTCTACTGAAGATAAAATCTGCATTAGGCTATATCTCTTTTGTTCCACAATTCATGAAAAAAGAAGTTGCTACAGTAAAAGAGTGGGCTGGAAAGGGGATGAGGATTCCATTCTGAATTCTGTTAAATTGATTTTTTTTTTTTGTGAGCCAGTTATTTTGTCTCTCCATATCTCAGTAGCTGAGGTACATCCATCTGAGACAGCTATACCCATGATACAGCTGAAATTTGATGCATTAATGTTTGAAGAAATATTTAAGTACATGCGAAAGATAGATCTGCATTTAAGCTAAGATATATGTACCTCATTACTGCATTGATTACTATTCTTTGTATACAAACTTCTAATAGTGCCATTCTGTTTAGTGAGGCTATTCTGGATTCTCACTGTCATAAGGAAGATTGAGATTCCATCTTGATTAAGAAATGACTGCAAGCATGAAAGGGCTGGGCAGTCTAATTCTTGTTCACTTAGTATGGGGGTATAAAAGCTGTGCTGATAGTTAAACAGTACTTGCAGGAAACCTGTCAAATGCATGATGCTGGGAGATTCAAACTTCCATTTGTAGCCGTAAGAAAGTGTATGATGTCATTTTTTTGGGTGTTTATTAGCAAGACAGGTCAGCAACAAGACACATACATAGAATGTCTATAGAAATGTTGCTGGTGTTCATGTGAACTTTAAGATCAATCCTTAAAGCTGAATTTAAGAAAGCCAGCTTTCTTCAACTCAGTTTCTACTTCTTTAGAAAGCTACCTTAGCTTAGTTTTAAAGTTTAGATTTTTTAAAATTTCTGCTTCCCTTACTGATATTGAAAGAAATTTGAGAAATCATGGCAAGTTCAAGAAAAGAGGGTAAATACTGCTCTCTGGGCTGGAGCACCATGGTTTATTTAGAATTGCTAGCAACAAGCCAGCAAATCCACAGGCTGGAGAAAGGGCAGCAATTTTTAAAAATTTCTAAGCACCTCTGACTATCTCTTGCAAACCGCGTCACTATGAGGTCCAGATGAGAAAGGAAAGGGAATAAATTGACTGTATAAAAATTTCCTTAGCAATTCTAAACAATGCACTACTAACTTTGATGTGAAGTGATTCCTAAAATGTGCACTGATAAAATTAAATCTTTGAAATACACTGTGTTATTCAGTGTTTGAACTAAGATCTACCTGGAGAAAAACTAATTTCATAGGTGCTAGAACTACAGAACTCAGCAATGGAAATGAAGTAGAAGATGTTTCTGCATTGATTAGGATCATATGCTCTTGTACCTTTTTTAATGCTCCATTTAGCCTCATTTGAGCAAAGTGAGTTGCCGCATTACATTCATTGCTATACACTTCAGAAAAAAATAATCTACATTTACAAGCATGTTCCAATGACAGAAAGAGAGAGAGAAAGAGAGAGAGAAAGAGAGAAAGAGAGAGAGAGAGAGAGAGAGAGAGAGGAAGAAACTTGTAATATAAAATGGTTCCAGTGTCTCGAATATTTAAGTAAAACAACTACATTAGAGAAGTTAGTAAAGTGGTGCTTTCCTGTGCTCAACTATTGTAATGGAAATTACATTTTAAGGCAGAAAAGCAGGAGGAGGTAAAAAAAAAGGCACAGAGAAATAAGAAGGGAGTCATAAAAAAAAATATCTATAACTGAGCTGGCAAAGCTACATGCCAAGTTTCAGCTAAGGACATTGAATTTCAGCTGACAGGTTCATCTAATTTACTGCTTTGTTTTGGACATCAGGTTAAAACTTTTTAAAGAAAAGCTGGACCAATACAGCTATGTCCTGAGTTTTCCAAGCATGATGAGCTCAGCTTGGAGAAGGAACTGAGTATTTGACCTTACCATGCAGAACTCGGGTTCTCAATTTTCTTTCTTTGTTATTATTTTTTAAAAGGGTTATTAAATCATGTATCTTATCTAGAGAAAATGTTTTCAGGACAAGGATTTGAAAGCTCGAGAAGGTCTTCAGACAACACTGGAATAAGGACTCATGGTTAAGGGTGAAGTTCAGACTGCTTACTCAGGTGGTGTGTAAGTCTAGTCTTGTCAAGCAATCAGATTGCTTGCACTCCTTCAGTGCCCAGCCCCAGAAGAACCTAACCATCACCTCCATTTCTGCTATTAAGTTTAGGCACCCACATGTGTTTGGGAGGGCCATGGTACTGAGGTGCTGGTGCTTCCCTTCCCTCTGGGAGAGCAGCAGCGGCCCAACAGCCCACCCCTGCTCGAGCACTCCCACTCCATTGCAGGGCTCGTGTTGGGGAGCCCTGGAAGAGTCCTTGCTCAGTTAGGTGGCTGTCATCTGAGTGAAACACACTCACGCTCTGAACCTCAAGCAGACAAATGGATCTGGTCCCGACTGGTGCTTGTTGACAAGAGGAGAAAGGGATTTTAGAAAAATGTTCCATGCAAGGTATTTGTAAGCATCAAATCTTCCTGTACAGACTGGGAGGAGAGAAGAGTGTCCCATTTAGGTACCATGGGCCTTTCCTACAACTGTATAGAGAAGTCCTGGCATTCTGTTTAGGTATTCTCAATCATTTACAGATATAGGTATCAGTTAGCAGTTGTGAATGAGGTACCTCTACAGTTTAGGGAGTATTGGTCCCTAAAGTGGGGTGCGCGACAGAACAACTCATGCAATTGGGTCTTCTTAGAGGTCAGTTTTAAGCACATGCCAAGCATCTAATCTAACACCCTTACATTAATTATTCCTTTGTCAAATGATACTCCAATACAAGGCTGTGCTCTTCTGTAGTCATTGAAAATTCTTAACAATGATAGTAGTATTATCTCCAGATTTCAGCTAAAGCAGTTACTTTCTCTTTACCTATGTTTTCCATGTGATAGTATGGTAGGGAGCAATACATTTGAAGTTATATATGTCATACTCCTGCACAATGTGTCATACAATTGTGTTTCCGTATAATAAAGTGGTACCTTAACACGCTGGTCTGTACTTGTATAGCCCTTGAGTGACCTCTCAGACGAAGGGTGTTAATTTAAGTAGACATTAAGGACCACAAACTCGCTTCCACAAAGCCTTGTCTCTGTCAGCTCTGTTGAAATTTTAGCTTGAACGTTTAGCTCACAATTGCAATTATTAGCGTCACACCTCACTTTCCAGACCCTAACAGTAGGAGTGATACTTGACATATGGACAAAAATTTCCTGTCCCACTTTGCAGTAGATTAGAAAATTTTCCCCTGTTGTGCAGTGTGTCTCAAATGAAAATTAGAAGCCCAGGTTGTTACCTCTCTGCTGCTCATTCCCTGTCACAGTAGCCAAGATTTTCAGCTTCAAATGGCATGCCCGAGCTGTAACGAGCTGCAGAACCTTGCAGCTCCCAATGACTTCTCTTTGCAACTGATGTGCATCTAGCGCTGATTTGTTATTGCATCCTAGGTCCAACTTCAAGAGCAGACCACAAAGGCAAATGAAGTTGCGCATCCAATTGTATTCTTTGTAGGCACATGTCCTTATTTTTAAAAGACAAACAAAAAAACCAGATGAAACATTTTGGAATGCTGCAGCATGACTGAAGCGCTCAGCCCCAAGGATGTCTAGTAACCAAATAGCAAGTGATGTTGCAGATGATGACTTAGATGAGCTGGCAGAACAGCCTAAGGTCTGCACACGCTGTTGCCTAGCCACATTTTTAAATCATTCTAATTACCAAAATAGTCTAGAAAGTCTGCTCTGTCTTTCACCTTCCCAACATAAACAAAGTCATGAATATGTTGGCTGGATTTAATTTGTGTATCTTTGCTTTCTGCACATTCTTTCTGGTTTGGGATAGCGAGGTATAGTCCTCTCACCCACAGAACAGGCTCAGCCCTGGCAACAGCAATTCAAGATTAACCACATTTGGGGATGAAATGTACTGCATAAAAATGGCTATTATTGTCCCTTCAGCTTTAGCTCAGTTCTGGGAGGACCTGCTGAAAAGCATTTCTCTTTCCAACTTTTCTCAGTATTTTGCCTTTCTGCAAAGTCAGCTGAATGCCAGTTAGCTATGATTATATATTCTTGGAGGGTGGCTACATGTCACTGTGGAGTAGACTGACACCACCAATAATAGGTATTAAATAGGTATGAGGTGGGCAATGCTTGTTCACTTCCTACTTGGAAGTCTTCTGGCCAACAAAAGTTTTGGTTTCTCACACGAATAAGCAGAGCTTTGGTAGATATAACCTGGCTGAAAATGTTATCTATATGAATGAAACCCACAATGTTCTATGAGTGCTTCTGTCCTCCTCAACACTACATGACCTATCAGAAATCTTGGTTTTACTGTTCATGGATTTTGTTACATATCTGCTGCATGCTCTTCTACAAACTGTGCTTGTGGACTTTCTCTCAGAATTTTAAATCTACTTTACAGGGAGCTAAGGTCCAAGGATTTGCAAATGTGTTAATTTAATCAACTCTGGAACCACATGCCCAGGTATATATTTTCCTACAGTTTCAGAGTAAGTCTTTCATATCTGGATGATTCATTCCCTTTCTTGTCTGATGTATAATTTTAGCAGTGTTACTTGTTGAAGAAGAAAAGTAGCAAAGGTCAAGCTTTAACTGGAAAGCAATATGCAGTTTTGAGGCACTTGTCATTGTCAGGGGAAGTAATGTCAATAGAGATAGGGAAGTGAAAATCATTTTTGGATTCCAAGGTTGCGGAAGTGTTTTTTTAAGTATTTGCATCATTGTGCAAGATTCTTAAAAGTGGCATTCTTCTAGCACTTTTTTTTTTTTTTTGGTGAAAAACCGTCAAATTGCTTAAAATTTCTCAGTGAGTTTGTCTAGAATTTGCAATACCACTCAGGTGACTTTGCTTCTGTTATTGCTGCCACCTTGAAGGTATGGTCTTCTGGTCCACAGCAATTGCAAAGTAGTGTAAGTTACTGTGGCCTTCACAGTGTGGGCTCACTCAGATAACCCTGCTGATGACATAGGCCACAAATGTCCAACTGATCTTCTTAAGTTGCTGTAACTTGACTTAAGATGTAAAAATATTTAATTTTTTTTCAAAATACCCTGATGCCCTGATGTGCCAAGGACTCCCAGTTAAAGCTTGGTCCCCGTGACACTGAGTCAGCAACATTCTCAACACACATGAAAGCTCCCACTGTCACCTCCACCACTTCAGTGAGCTTTAGTTGTGGCACCAAGACCCTCACTTGGGGTGGTGATTTTCAGCAGCCCCTTGGCAGTTTGGTGCTCACTGGAAGACATTTCATTGCAGTTGGTGCCCTTTAGTTCAAGTCTGAGCTCTCCAAGCATCTCCCACAAACTGCTGACCTGTGGATGTGAAAAACCGCAGCCATATCCATCCTGGAAAATATTGTCCTGGCTGTCTAAGCAGATTTAAGAAAATCACTGATAATAAATCTTCCAGTTTTTTCTTTGTATATGATTTGGTATCTCCATTTCTCATTTTTTCCTGATACATTTTATTCTGTGATTTATATCCCACACAGTAGCAAAGCTTTTTAAATATAGGAAACCTAACGATGCACAGCTGTTACAAATGGTTTGCAGTTAAATTAAACATATTAAAAATGTGTTCTACACTTATAAAAAGAGATGAGTGATCTTTGTTGCCTCAGTTTATAGATACCAGAAGAAAAACAGCCCAGCTGTTCAGAAAGTGTTGAACAGCCATCCTTTAAAATTAGATCTGTTTGAGGGAACATTAAGTTGGGAGTCCCAGAATTGAGTGCTTGAGTGCTTAAGTATTTAAGCCATTTAAAAATATTTAGAACAGAGAGCTCACCTGACAATCTGGGAACACGAGAGTGGTCCCAGGATTTGCAAAGATTAAAGACTTCATGGTAGACTGGCACTGCATTGCCAGATTCCTGCTTGATATATAATTTCATTTTGAACTTAAAGCTGGTTAGGTTATTTGATTTTTTATTGTGTTTATTGAAGGATGTGCTCTATGAAAGTGTTCATAGACTTTAAAATCAAAGGAAAAGAAGGATTCCAGGAGATTAAAGATGAGAGTGTGTTAAACCCCTCAGATTTAGGATGACAGAGCATTGTACAGTGAACAATATCTTGCTTACAGGATGGAGAATGTATACTACTGAACTGGCATGCATAAAAAATTTGACAATAGATATTAACCACCTGGCCATACCACTGAAAGAATCTGTTATAAGAAGTTGTGTAAATAAACTTTGATAGTTTGCGTAATAACATGTTCTTATCATCTCTGAAGCTGATGAGTTCAAACAGCAGGACATGGGTGATTAGCAACATGAGCCTTTCTTTGGAAGTGAGATTCAAATTCATCTGTACTTTGAACAGACTAGAACATCTTTTGTCGTGATGAGAAACTCTCATAAACACATTATAGTTTTGGGGTTTTTTTAAGTTAAGTTTTACATATTTATTTTGTACGGTAAATGGTACCTACAGGCATAATTCAGGGCTTTTAACTCCTTTTTCACACTGCAGAAGGTTTTCATTAAGAATGTAGAAAATGCAGTGCAACCTTTCAAATATCAGGCTAAATAAAAAACAATCTAGGAAATGCTTTTTAATGACAGGGCTATTTAAACATAATCACATATCAGTCATCATACAGGCCTGCTTAAAGCACGTTGACAGTTCTCCTGGAGAGATGGTGATCTGCAGTGAAAGGTTTTAAATAAATAAGAGTAGGATTTTTTAAAAGTCTATAAAGGACATCTAAGAAAAAATCTGTAATTTTCATCATTAAAGCAGCACTCAACAACTCCAAGTTAGGGCTAGAGCCCCCACTGTGCTAGGCACATGAAAAAATTAACGTGTGCTTATGCAGCTATATGTTTATGGGCAGACCTCTGCTACAGTGAATAAGCTCTTTGCTATCAGCAGCAATGTGCCTGGACAATGAAGCACGTACATGGTTTTGAAAAACTGGGGGCCAACAAGTAGGCTCTACAAAGATCACAGTCTTCCAAAACAAATCTTTCATAGAATTTGTCTTCTAGGGTATTCGGTCACGGAGACTATGTCTATACTAGCAAATTAAAGCAGTGTAGGACCTTTCCTTGGCACTGAGAGGACCTGGCATGGAAGAGCACAGATGCTACTAGACTCTCTGCTTGTAAGCTGCCTGGCTCCGCCAACAGCTCAACCCTACCTTGGAAATGTTGAGAGTAGTAGTACTTGTAGGCATCAGACACACCAAGGACTACTCTAACATGCTCTTGCTTACCGTGCTGATCTGAAACATCTCACTTTTATTGCATTCCCTCTGCGTGTAATGTCCAGCTCCTGCTTCTTAGTTTATTCTCAGATTGTCGTTTCTTCCACGGAGGCAGTTCCTGCTATGGGCAGTCCCTTGCCTGCCGTGGCGGGGCTGGGGCATCTGGGCTCTGGTGCAGCACCTCTACGTCTGCCACGTGCAGTTCATCAGGACACGCAATTTTGTCTCTGGGGAAAGGATGACACTTAAAAATGAGTTTGCTTTCTCAGTAGGCAAAATAATATGAAAACAATTTTATTCTGGTTTAGAAGTGATTTCTTAAGTCAAAACTGAAAATATCCCAAAAAACCCAAAAGATGTTTTCAACTGAAGTTAAAAAGATAGCTATTCAGGGGCAGGGGAAAGACAAAGTATTCTAGAAAGCTGTCTCAAATACCTTGTTTATATTCTTCTAACTGAAAAAAATTGAAATGCCATTAAAATTGTCAGCTTTGCACAGAAATTTGTATTTTAATGAAACAAAAAGCAGAAAAGCTTGTAAAAAATATTAGTAAGCCAGCACCAAGAAGAAGAGTGCTTAATTATGGTCTAGGGGATTGTGAATCTGATCTATAATTACAGAGAAGGGAGTACTCTCAACTCTCACTGCCATAATGGACAAGACCTGACTTGGGCTGTGTTGTGTTTTATGACAGTTCTGGTTATGCAGCCTTACATTCTTGGCTAAAATATTAATTGCATTAGCTACAGGTTTTTTAATTTTAAAAGTTATATGTGTGACTCTCTTAGGACTGTAAAATAAATAAACCTAAGTTAGGGAATCTGTGAAAAAAAATTAAGTTCTTAAGGTAATATCTTAAAATTTTTGCTGAATTTTATGGGTCTTAGATGCTTATTTCTCAATGTTAATGTCATGTACTAGGTATTTTACATTCCAAGTCCCTCCTTTTTACAGAATAGGAAAACAGCACATTGTCCTCCCAATATTTTCCTTAGAAACTGTATTATCTTAAAAGGAAAATCAACTTGGGAAGGCATGAAAGAGTTACAAAGGCAGATTTTAGTGAAAAGCTAAGCTCAAGATCCCACGCATACTGGAATGAGGCTTTGCAAGTTAGTTCTAAAAAAACATGAGAAAATAAGGTTAGAATATCAGACAAGAATTCTTTGGGATTAAAGGTAAAAATAAACCAGGACAGGGCAGAAGATTTATGTACGAATGCAGAAGTTCCCCAAGAAAAGGCTTCCTGACAATCTATCTGTCTGGGTATTTACACTGCACCTGGAGTGCGCCGGGACTCCTCACTGACACTGAGGTCTCACACAACTCCATCTCAGGGCAAGGCTTTCCACCTTCTCTTGTTGACCAGGAGACATCGATCCTGGCAGACTGCTGGGCCTCAGTTATAAATGGCTTTCATTACGTCTTGCCTGGACTATAGCCACGCAATACTGAAGATGAAATCATCATTGTTTCATGAACTACAGCAAAGTCACGGCACAGCAGTATGTCGCAACAGCAAATGAGAGGTCATTACATGTCTTCTTTCTCTACTGAGACAGGCTTTCCATGGAAGAGTGCCATCTAACCGGAATTAACAGGACTTAGACCACTGCCTTTCCTCAGAAGAAATTACTTATGGTCCAAACAGCCAAAAGCCTCCTCCTGGCAGAGGGAGCTGACAGCTTCTTAGGAAGATCCATCCCATCCTGTGCCACTCTGCGGGAGCAGCAGTAGCATGTGTACCCCAGATATGGGAATGAGGGGAAGCATGGAGAGAACACCTTATACAGAAGAGTAGACCTGTGGCTGGGGAGACTGCATACTCTGCTCAAAATATCAAGTAAAATCCATGAAATTGTTCATGATCTTCCAGATGCTCAGTACCAAACATAAAAAAGCCAGGCAGGTGTTAAGAACGAACATTGATCAGTCACTCTGATCCCCACATAAGGATAACAACCAGCAGTTCAGGAGACATTCTTGTGGCTTGTCCAAAGCCATGGAGTGAACTTCTATGGGAATTAAACAGCCCCAAACTTCACCTCCTACACACACCCCAATGTGACCTTTGCAAAAGCCCACAAAGGGAAGGCCCTTCCCTCACTCACATGTGAGTAGGATCTGTTGTATTTTGGTGGAAGACAGAGGTACTACAGTGCAGGGTCAAGCCCTGTGTCTGATGCTCTTTTGTTTTTTACCCATTCCAATCAACTGTCTCTTTATCCACTAAAAAAGCCAATAAATACTGTGAAGACATGTATCTGTAGCCAGCTTCAGCATTTTTTCAGCATGTGATCAAGCACCCCTATAAAAAGCATGATAAAATCTTTGGATCCTTTAGGACTTGAACCTGGAGAAACATCCAGCTCAGCTGAACTCCATGCGCCCTTCCGGAATTCCTGGACCAAGGACATAATCCTCCCAGTTCAGGAAGGTTTTTTAATTTATTTGCTTGTACATTGCTGAAGCTTCAGTGGGACAAGCATCATGGGAGATTCATCTACAAACAGGCAAGAGCAAGACATTGGAATGATAGAAGCAAAACTTCAAATTCTGTAGAAGTAATTTATTTTAATTTTCTGGCTTCTGAATCTATTTTAAAAGCTGTTTTGCTAAGATTAGGCACTGCTAGGGAAATAAACCTACCAACTGTAATTATCATTTGTATTACCATAGTGTCTAGGAGTTCTCAGAAAAAGCTCCATGGCATTAGGTGTTGTGTAAACACATAGGGAGAAGGAAGCCCCATATCCATTGAGAACTTACAACCAATGTACAACACCGGGCAGCAAACAGCACAGTGCAGCCAACAGATGGGTGAACAATGTTGGCTTAAGAGTGAGTGAACTTAGTCCAGGAGAGCCTAAATGTTGACAATATTTCAGCATTGTAAGAAAGGCTTTGCCAGTGTTGATGAGGAAATCTTTTTGAAAATTAAGGGAAGCCTCAGAGGTGCTTTTTGCAATGTTTGCAAGATTAGTAGTGGATAATGGTGCAGAAAGATGAAAAAATATCAGAGGCAGGAGTTGATATCTTGAAAATTAATAAAACCTCACAGGCAGGATACGACTATGCTGTGAATGGCATATTGAAACATGCGGAGGTGCAGCATATGCTTGATGCTAGCAAGTAGGGAGAGCTAGCAGTTGGATTCAGGAAAGAATGTTTCAGTCATCACCCTTCAGGTTACAAAATCAACACTTGACAAAGTCACATTTTGGATAGGTAAGAGCAGGACAAGATTCTGCTCTAACATGGCGTGTTGTAGCGATTGAGACGTGAAGTAGAAAACCTCAAACAAATGTTCAGACTATAGAAAGAGAAGACAAAAGATTAAAAAAAAAAATCTGCAAAAATTCAGATACTGTCCAAATGCAGTAGTAGATGTAGTAGTAGTAGTGAGATGCTGAAATCTGAACAAATGCCGAAGTTCTAAGGTTTGTCTGTAATCAGCAGGATTGCTTGATAAAGGAAAGAAGTAACATGAAGGAATAGCAAAGAGATGATTAGGAGTTTTCAGCTATCTTAAATTTTATAAAGTCAAAGGAAGATAAAGGATGAGACTTAAACTTGATAGAAAGAGAGCATTCTGGAAGAGAGAGGTGGGACTCTGACTCCTCAGCACAGGTGGTTGCTGAACTTTGTACCATCCAGAGACAAAGTGTGCGATGGGAAGAGGGAAGGAAGAATGTCAGTCCAGGGGAATTCCAACCAAAAGCTGAAGATGGGGAAGATGAGGACTATTCAGCCAAGGGCATGATGAAGGACCAGAATAAAGGGAAGTACAGAAGCAAAGAAAGTGAAAATTTCAAAACTAAAAGACTGGTTAAAGGCAACTGGCAGGCCAGGAAGACTGAAGAGATCTGGCTAGCAATAGATCATTAGAAACCTTGCTGAGAGCAATTTCAAGTGGTCAGCATGGGGACAGCCAAATTAGTGGGATGTAATATGGAAGTGAAATAGAGGAAGCGGGAGCTCTTGCTAATAGCACATTTTTGTGAGTGTAAAAAGCAAAGGGAAAGGGATATACAGGTTAGGAACGTTTTTTTCCAATATGAGAGAAACTAAATTACTTTTCTTTCATGAGTGAAAAGAGCTACAAGCAGAGAGTCAATGGACTGCAGGCTTTGGGAGAACTAATTAGAGAGGTAGAGTGAAAAGGATCAAGTGATAGTCATTAAGAAAAAACGCAGCAGAGATTAACAAGAGTAGAGCAGCAATATAGGGATAAATGCATCTATTTGCTGCCTGAGGGAGATGTATAAACTCCACTGTCCACTTAGAAGCAGGAAAATTTATTCCACCTAAAGGTTCAGCCTTCACATGGTTTATATAATACAGTCAAATTTACTAGTGAATCTGAGTCTTTTTGCAAATTGAGGAGAATTCAGCAGACTTTAATGCTGAGATGTACTGTTGAAGTGCTGCACTGGAACATAATCCTAGTGGATTTTCCTCACTAATTTCTTGGCTGACAAAAAAATGGCTAGGATATATGAGTACTTCCAATCATCCTCATAATTGTTATGCTGACAGGTCAGAACTGCTTCAGAATAACTTGATCACTTTTTCTGAAAATGTCTTTACTTGACTGTAAGCATTTCTCCATTTAAAACACACAAGTTTTCTAGGCTAACAACATAAATTCATTGGGATTTTTTTGCAAATAGCAAATTGGCTCTTTCTTGGCACCACTGTAATCATAAATACAAATTTCCTTCAAGACTGTGAGAATCTTCAATATGCAGTAAATCCAAAAGAAACCTGACCATGTTTTGCTTGCTGCTGTGCAAGGTACTCCACAAACTTTCTGCATATTAAGAGAAGGTGGAAAACAATTACTACGACAGGTTCATCTGAGCTAGGCTGTTCTTGGAAAACAGATGCATGGCAGCTGTCGGATATCTATAATAAGGTAGTCTCTCCTACTGTCAAGGCCAAAACTGTGATATGAAGAGTCCCAGCGGGCATCATGGAGATTAGGTTGTGAAACCAGGAATCGAGTGTATAAAAAAACCCATATAACCATTTGAAAGAGGATATACTTACATAGACCAGAAGCAGGTCACAAAGTTGCTGAGACTCTCCATTCCACTAACATTTAAAAATATGTATTTTTTTAAAATCAGTAAGCTCGCTGTATATTAGAAAAAATGTGCTTACGGTTCTGTATAAAATATAGCATCCATCCTACTTCACTTCTCTTGGTGAAGTTCAGTATTTTTCCTGTGTTTTATGCATTTCCATTTAACATAAGCCTACTGGAAAGAGAATCATTCTGTTCAGCATCTTCAAGTAAATAAAAACTTTTAATCCCCTGCTAGTTTAAATTCATAACTAAACCTCTTATGATTCAGTAAACATTTCATTTTACACTTGCCAGTAAATTTGTGAGGCAAGTTTTGTTGCTTTTTATAAGGGACTCAGTTTCTGAGCGTCCCAGTACATCCTCTGCACTTTTCTCATACAGTCTGAGAAGTTCTGCCACATGCACCTCCCTTGATTGCAGTCTGTGATAACAACAGCACTTCATAGCACTTCCACTGCTAAGAGCACAGCAAAAAAGCTAATTAAATCCATCTTCTTCACTCAACTGCGTAAAGGAGAGAAAAATGCAAATGACGGCTTTCTCAGTAGCCCCCAGCAAATTTTGCTTGGATTTAACTGCCATTTAGGCATCGGTGCTCCTACACACTGTTCGGTGCTTTTCAATTTTATATTCGCTCCCATGATTCCATTTGCTGAATATATTAAGATCCTGAAAAACAGCTACATCCCTCATTCTTAGTGAGCTCTGTATTTTAGTATCAACCTCAGATAACGTGAGGAAAACATCCCAACAGCCCAGCTTTAGTCAAGTCACGAGTGCGTCAGTGTGCGTAGGGAGAGGGAGGGAAGGTGCAGAGGCCTCGGTGTGACGACTGCTTACGCTTGCTGCTGACCATTGAATGACCGACTGTGCTTTGCTTTGCTTAACTCACGTCACACCCACGTGCCGCCACCTCAGACGCAGGGTTCAGACCTTCGCTGGGGAAGCGATGTGCCTTCCCAAGCCCTGCTGTAGAAAGACGATATTAAATCTGATGTGCTGCCTTCTTGTCAGTAAATAAAGATGGCCTTATGACGTTTCAGTTCTCAAGGACAATAATAGCTCCAAAGATCGTAAAAGAACATTGTGGTTCCATGGTGGATGGAATTCACAAGTGACTATACAGCACAAGGGTAAATTTGACTAAATATTTGGTTTTACTGACGCAACCTTTTCACCAAGATCTACCTATTCCTTAATATCGCAACTTTGTTCAGTGTTTGGAAAATATACCCCCTGTTTACAGCCTGCTGTTAGGAGCTCTGAGCACTGGCAAGCCCACATACTCTGCTTAAGGGAACGCCTGAGATAGATAGATAGGAAAAATATGGAGAGATTTAACTAGGGGTTACAATTTGCTAATGCTTTTCCAAAAAATGAAAGAAACAACACATACTGCTGTAGCAATACTTTAGAAAGCTGCTCTTTTACACTTGAAGGCTGAAATCCTCACCTCTGCTTTGATTCCTCTGCTTAAGGAAGAGGGCAAAGGAGAACAAACTGGCTCCAGAAATCCCAGTTACAGCAAGGCTAGAATTTTACTACATGCAGCAGCACATAAAATAGCCATCAGGTATTGTTTTCAGTTTCTGGTGGGATTGTGTGCACAAAATACCAGGGTGACAGGCTGAACAGATGAGGCAGCAGGGTCATGATTTTGAACAGCTACAGGAAACTACTTCAGATGGAAGGACAGGGCAGGGAGAGAAGCCATTTAAAGCCCCATCCACCCAATCTCTGGTTAAGTTCCTCTTGGCAGAGGATTGCAGAATCCCTTGCAATAACAAGAAAATACCTTGGCCCCGTTAGTGAATTTCAAATGAAAGGCTTCTTTCCCTTGCTTCTAGAAACAACCTAATTAATTGTTTCCTAGATCTGCAACCACAGAAATCTCTACTGGGCAGTGCCTTCCTGGCTTCTGGCAAAATGCACAAGTCCAGCTCAGTCACACAAATGCCATTATACACACAGGCATCCGTGAGTTTGCACATAGAATGTACAAGTCTCTGTACACACAGGCTTATTGTTTTAAGAATACTGAGATAAAAGTTGGGGGTGAAGTGTCATTTTGGAGATGACAAATGAAGGCAAGTAAACTTGCAGCTTCCGAGGCAAATGCTCACTCGGAGAGACGATGCGACCCTGCCTAAGCTAGAGGAGTCAGGCTTGGCAGAAGCTTTAGATGCACTTTGTAACAAAATGTGGAAACTGCAAATAAATTTGTTTAAATGTTTGTCAAATTTAGACTTACTGCATCAGGCTAAGCTGGATGTATTTAATCTGTATGGAAATCAAAGAAAGTTAACTGAATTTTGTAAGCAGTATGTATAAATGTTTTAAATATTTGAAAGGATGAATACTCATAAGGAATAATCTTTAGCAAGAGGGGAAAAAAAAATCAACACAGCTACACTACTATTGCTGGGGCTCACCTATAGTAAATATGCAAAAATTTTTGGCATATGATGCTTTCATTAACAACAAATCATTGTATCAATAAAAACCATGATGAGCAGGATAAATAAGGGATTATGTCTGTATGTATGTTGGTATCAGTCCTCAGTTGTATTGGTGCACACAAGAAGCCTGTATTAGTACTCTATATCCTTATGTTCTTAGTCAAAGTTGCAAAACTGTCACCCAAGTAAAACAATTAAATTTTTTTAGGTGCTGCTGTTAAAATATGGTTCAACCATAATTATTAAACAGGCACCCATATACTGCAAACTGTGGCATAGTTTAGCCACAGCAATATGTCTTACAAACAGTGCTTCAAAGTGGAGCTCAATGCAGCGAGATCTATTCCAGTAGCTAAGCTTGCTCTGGGATCTCTGCAATAAACTGAGGCTACAAACCAGTCAGTCTATGACTCGTGCAGTACACCATTTCTCATCTCTCTTACGTGAAGAAACGGAATAAAACCAGATCTCTTGTTTTCAGAGCAGTGGGTAACCTTGAAGCTGGAGAGTCCTCATGACTGCACACTGTTTTACCAACCCTCAGGTCACTGAACGGCCAGCTGACACCCACAACTGCAGAGCCCTGTGGAAAAGGGAGTGTGAAACGAATAGTAGTTGTTAATGAAAGGATTTTATTCAAGCTGTAACCCCTTACGGCAGACGCATTAGTAACCTCCAGAGATACGGTCATATAAAGATTGACAGACAAACCCAAGCTTGAAAGAAAAGATAAAATTTTTAATGTTTATTTTTCCATGAAAAAGCTTTACAAGGAGAAAGAGGTTTCACAGGAGAAAGAGTACATTCTTTAATCACTGTGTATTTGTGGAATTGATATCCGAGGCTGACATTTCTTCTACAGTGTATTTATTTGTTCTCATAATATTACAGGATATTTCCCTTTCATTTAAAAAGGATCATAATCCATGAATATTGTTAAGAACGCTATTAGGCGTATGTGAAGAACTTACATGATCTACATCAGCTGTAGATGAAGTGCCTTCAGATTTAATTCTTTGCATATTTTGTAGCAACAAATATAAAACACATCTTTTAAATGTTCAGATATTTGAAAGGGTTTGCATCACATGTAATGGAAAAACAGAGGTTTAGTATCTCAAAGAGCAGACAAAAATATTCCAATGTCCACAAGGCAATACTGAAGTTCTCAAGGAAGAAAAAAAAAAAAACAACAATCCCTGTCTTTCCTCTAAAACCATATGGAGACATTTATTAAGGTGTTAAGTGCTCAAATGTGACTTTCTTCACTAGTATTATACTGCTGGGACTTTTAGACATCCCGGCATCAGAACCTAAATGAAGTTATATGGTTTCACAGTGAGAGAACCTGACCCTTCTTAGCTGCCTCTACACACAACCTTCTGCCATTTAAGGAATCTTTGCTGATCTTTAGAAGAGGGGAAAAACAACCCACCAAAACAAAGACCAATCCTCCACCCCTCAAATATCAAGAAGCGTCACCCTCACCCTTTTAGATCAATGAATGTTTTGCCTTCCATCTCACTCATATCACAATTTCAGGAAGCTGTTTGAAATCTCCCTGCCAAGTTTGTTCTGAAGTCTACAAAAGAGGTAACAATAGTTTCAGAATTAAGTTCACAAGATTGAGGAGAAAAACATTTTAAAGTACTTTGTAAGAAGAGTAGCTTGAACAAAAACCACCTTAATTTCAACTTAAAAACATGCAAGAGAAGAAAAACTCTTCACAGTTTCAGAATTAGTAGAATCAGTAGAACTAAAAACCCCTAAAAGTTGCAAACCATGAAGGTCAAATACCTTATTTCAATCAGCACTCCAGCATTTCTGTAAAAATACACTTTCAAGTATTGTTATGGAAGGCACTGATTTTTTTCCTTCAGCCATCATGATGTAATGACAACACAGAATTTCTGTCACATTGGGCTGAACTAAAGATATTTGGGCCCTAAAGATATTTGCTGCTAAACTTGGAGCACCAGTTGCAGTTTTATACCTACCTTCTTTTTCTTTATTCATTTCTTTAGATCCATCACAGGTTTTAATGATACAATGATTAATGGTACATTAATGGTAATGATTTACAGAAGAGAAAGTTTTCATTGCACTAATTCTCCTTTAAAAGTGAAATTGGATAGTTTTGAAGTCAAATATTCAAAATATAAACCATTAGCAATTTTGTTCCTCCACTTCACTATCAATTCAAAATTTTTAAAATCTGGATGCCAGTAACCTGATACAGGTAACTCTCAGGACAGATTTCTTGAATGTACAGTTCAAAACCAGGTATTTCAGTTTGATCAAAAGCTTTAAAAACAAGCTCTTACTTTTAAAAAACATGAATGTAAAATCAAATTGGGAATCATTGTCTTGCTTTCTGTGAAGTCTCACAATGGCCATATGGGTTGAGTTTCTTAATACTTAGTCAAAAGGTGAAATAATAGAGTGTGGAATATTGCTCTTCTGAGGCATGTTGAGTAGAGAGAATTAAATTAAGGTAGACTTATGAACAGATTTCTACAAATGGGATTTCTTTATCTCAAAATTTGTCAGTGTTTCAAAGGAACTAGGCAAGACTTGAAAAACACTTGCAATTCTTTTGCTCAGCCCTAGGACCTGCAACTGGACAAAAAGTTCTCTGGTGTGCCTGAAAACAATGGACCAACGAAGAGGTACACTAAGCAATAAGTAATTACAGCTAGACAAACATTCCTCAACTTACATCCAGGGTTTCTAGCTTTTCAGCTGCAACAAAAACGTTTTACACTGATAATAATTAACCACAATCTGCAACAAGACAGCAAATTATATGATAGCCAAAGTATTTAATCTATAGTATAAAAATTTCCTGAAACTAAGAGCCATCAAAATCCCTGCATAGGCTACTCAAGTTTGATGGGATGGTCTGGGAGATCTAGAAACAAGTTCAGGACCTCACCGGACAGGGCCAGAGGTAAAAGGTAAAAATTTTGACAGTAGCTGCATCAGTGTAAAGCTTGATGACGCTGACCTGAGGACATAATCTTATTCTAATGCTACCTAGAATCATGAGGGAGGGTCCAGATATGTCCTAGAGTCCAGTAATTACTACCAGGTTATCTTAGGAGTAGTAACAAATCAATTAATTGAAGATTTTTGCAGGAACAATAAGGGAAAAATTCTTGCCTTTTTTAAGGAGTAAGATTTCATGGGCCGTAAGAAGTAGATCCAGGAAGCAGGTAACCCCAGAAAGCCAGTATGCACTAGGTCTATCCATTTTGAGAACCAGTGTCATGGTGTAACTCATCCTAAAACCCTCACCTTGTCTGCACCCTTTTGGAGTGAGCTGCCAGGTACTGTTATCTTTATATGGGACAGCCCCATTGCACTTGCTGTTTACATCTCCATCCCTAAAGCAGGGGAGGGGCAAGGAGTGCTGGAGGCAATTATCCTACTTGGATCCCATCATGGTAACAGGATACTGGCTGCATTTTGT
The DNA here is from genome assembly GCF_000687285.1 of Phaethon lepturus. NCBI lineage: Eukaryota > Metazoa > Chordata > Aves > Phaethontiformes > Phaethontidae > Phaethon > Phaethon lepturus. The sequence goes on along the minus strand of NW_010558048.1, from coordinate 38,330 downwards.
TCTTGGGGAAACGACAGGAGGAAAAGATAGACCCCAGAACCTAGCCAAAATACCCCACAATATTATGAAAAGAAATGAAAAGGAACTCAGAAACTCAATCACAGATGTGCTGAATCCTTAACAAGAGTAGTGATTTTATATATGATAGTACAAAAAGTATAAAATATAGAACAGCTGCTTCTGATGGAAGCTAGTAGTCAAATTTGGTTACACAAACATAATGGAATGTAAAATATTTGAAATATCATTCCTAAATTCATGATCTGTTGCAGAATACAAAGATGGATGTGGTGGTTTAATAAAAAAATAACCAGGTCTCGCATTTTCAACAACTGTCTCCAACTAATTGTCACCATTCTTATCCTTTTCCTGCTTGGGACATAGAAGCTCCTCTAATCCCTGACAAACCAATTTCAATGAAAACTATAATGATTAATTTTAAATACTAAATCTTTTCTAACATAAATCAGTAATTTTAGTTGATTATATGAACAACTGAGCTGGCAGATTTGAGTGGAGAGTTACTGGAGGGTGGCTGATAAGCTGCTGTGCATGGTAAATTCTCCTCAGGTAGCACAACTGCAGCCTGGAGGACACATGTACACGTGTCACAGCATCTCTCACACATTACACAAGGAAGAGAACTTGCAATACAAAGCTTATGAACACACTTCTGTGTGAGTTTAACTGCAATGTGTCTTTGAAGTAAGTCTTAATGAATAACTGATTTTAAAAAATTACAGATCTTAAGAATGTACATAAATCTCTGCTACTGTCTGCTAAACTCTAAGCCATTTTAAACTAGTTATATCACTCATAACTCTACAAAGTCAGACATTTAAAGCTTCCATGTATGTAGAAAACCTTGTTAGGAATCAAAAATTCAAGAAAATTTGTGGTCTATAATGCAACCCTCTTTGCTAAAATAAATAGTCAATAATTAAAGGAACAGAAGGACATGACTGTGCACGAGAAGGAAAGTCAATTCGTCCTGATCATCCCCCTCTGAGCAAGAGATAAGGAATATGTTTTTCTTGACGTTCTCACAAAAAATAGTTTTACCCATGGTTTGAGCTACAAGATTTACCCATTGGAATAAAAAAAATGCACAAAGAATATATACAATGTACTGGAAGCCATATGCACCTTTTCTCAGGCTACGCAGATAAGGCATTTACATGATGCTATAACACTATTTTCTCATGTATTACTCATTTGGTCTGTACTTGCTTTCTATCACGTTACCACAGCATTATGCAAATACAGTGTTCTACAAGTGGAAGACATGAGAAGCAAAACACGAACTATGAAGAAGTGCATACAGCAAAGGAGTGCAAAATGACATGTGAGAATCTAACACAAAAAGGAATGAACTAAAAATGTATGCATAAAATATGTGCCCATCAACAGGTTTACACAGTCAGCATCCTTACCCTTCAAAAGAACAAACTACAGAAAGATACTACTCAATCCAAACAACATGAAAAAGCTATTAAAACACATTACATTCCCTGTTTGACACCACATTATCCTTTTCCTAGTCTAATAAAGAATACTGTACTGTAATTAAATTGAATTCCTAAAAACATCTCATAGAAGTCTTAATATATTCACTCAAAACCAAACGCTGCTCCAGAAAAGCAAACACTACAAGTAAAAACTGCAAATGCCACTGAACTTGTTTCCATTATATAATACAACCATGACCAATATTCTTTAGAGATTTGCTACAGGATATTATTACTTATTAAGCTCTGATGCAAAACCTACAGTCAGTAGAAAGACATGTTTTGAAAAGTCCTTGAATTACATACTTTTACTGTAAGATAGAAATGTAGGAGTGCTGAGCCATACCAATCCAATTAGAATTTTTATATCAGGAAACACTAATCAAGTAAATTACCATACAAAGAGATATCAGTCATCAGTGTATCTGATTTTTCAGTATTTAGACAGAGTAGTAACATTTTCTGGTTTTCGAATCGTTATGTTGAATATGCTTTCTGGTACTTAACTGAAAAATTTCTGTAGCTTGTACATGCTATTCTGTTTGCCTGTCTGGTTACATTTATGGCACTTGTTGCTTTACTCTAAGAGTATCTTGTAAATCCTGGAGGAAGCAATGGAAATAGTATCCCTAAACATCATAAGCTTTTAAAAAACATGTTTTTCTAATTATAGAACATTCAAGTCTCTGTACACCACAAGTGAAACAGAAGGACTG
>NW_010558048.1:0-36075 GCF_000687285.1 Phaethon lepturus | reverse complement strand
CTCTTCCTTGGACAAACAAAACACAGCATTAGGCTATATGATTAAAGGCCAATCACAGTGACCTCACAGACTGAGTGAGGAGCAGAAGCACCCCAATAACCTCATCATCGGTAACTGGAGCACACTGAGAGTCAGCTGTTCCCAAGATGATGAAGGAGAATGACTAGAGCAGTGTCCCCATGTAAAACCCACTAAGATGAATCAGGAAAAGCACCTCTCTTGCAAACTAAAGGGGTTATTGTCTAAAAAGGTTTAGGACTTACTGGACGCAGGGGGAAGGCATTTTGGGATATACAGCTTTTCTGTGTAAATAGTGGGTTGTATGTCTTTTTGAGATGGTACCACACCTTCTGCCTCTCCTTTAGCATAAAGCCATTACAGCACAGTAGCAAGGAATGCTCCGAGGCTTTGTAGAAAGAGTAATAGCATAGCTATAATATATCACCCCCCACCCCCCTAGTTTATATAAGATTCAGTCATTTGCCGCAAGACATGGACTTAAAGAAAAAAATGGTTCAAACAGATATACTCCTGTTCTCCACTAGTAAAGCAGAAACTGTTTTCCTTGAAATACAATTGTTTAAAATTGGGCTACAAGTAAAGATTTAAAGATCCTTTACAGTTTGATCCTGGACTTTAGCTTGATGCTTTGCAACAATTTTCCTACTACCTATTATCATCTTTTCCCAACAAGCTTACAGTGGTTCTGAGTGTGTCTAGATACAGTGACTAAAAACTTTTTGAACCTTGAAAACAAAATGAATATGACATTTAAACACACGTTTATATATGTACATTTAGTAGAAAACATATCCACAATACATTTAAACATTACACACTATAGTTACATAGGAATGCACTGTCTTTCCCCTACAGTAATACATTAATTAGAAAGTGTCAATAAGAAAACAGACTTGTTGACTGTTTTTTTTTTTAATGCTGGAATACAGGCAGAATTTTATGATCTCATCCAATTGAAAATAAGAGAAAAAAAAACATCCACTGAATTATATGTTCAAGATAACTGTAACAGTTTCATTCATTATTCTGAACTTCTGAAATTAATGCTTTTGTGTTTTTTTTCACTAAGCAACAGAAAATTTGTGAGCTAGCTGGAAGCTGTTCTAAGGTTTCCTGGCTACTATCTGAAGTTAAACAAACAAAAAATTCTGAAACAGTTGTGCTAAAGTGTAAATAATGATAAATGCCCAAATCAGCTCCTTTACCTTCATCCTTCCAATAGCATTTGCAACCTGTGAACAAAGTAGCAAAGCTTTATCCTTCTTCAAAAAGGCATGTAAGAATTGAGAGGCTTACCCAAAGGAGCTGCAACACTGATTTAGAAAAGTTGCTTAAAAAACAAATACAAGAAAAAAAAATAGTTCAGCCCTTGCCTTACTGACAGGTAAGATAATAACCACTTCTGGTACTGTGAGAGAACTCACAGATAGACTGGCATTTCAATGGAAGGAAAAACCACACCAGTCCATATGGTTCCCTTAAAACAAAAGCCTCTTGGGTTCATGACCAACATTTCAGTCAGCCTTTAAGTAAGAAAGAACAACAACAAATCATGCTGGGGATTTACTGACAGGTGTCAGGAACAATGGTGATCATTTTAGAAAAGACTATATAAAAATTCTTTCACTACTGTACTTTATAATATACATAAAAATGCTACTTTCAAACTTAAAACAAAATCATCTTCTCAGAACTGATACTCATGACCAGACCATGGAGCCTAATCCAACTACGACTTAAGCACTGTGGAAACTCTTCCAGTCAGTTCAAGTAAAAAACTTGCATCCCCTCCTGTATTCTTACTACTTACTACGGCAAATTGAAGATATTTTACTTGTAAAACACTTAACCACCAAAGGCAGAATTTTGTAATAGAATTTTAAAGCATCTTATTCAAAGATTAGGTTACCAGTTTTGTAGCAAAAGCTCAGAACCTCTAACCATGAATGCAAATAATCCATTATTAAGTGTATAGTTCTGGTTCAGCGACCACTATTACAAATTGGGGGACTAACAGTAACTTGAAAAGACTCTGAATCAGACTTCAAGACTATAATATTCTTCTTAATATTATGTATTTGCAAGAATGAAGTCTTCAGACAAGTCTTTCCAGAGAAGTCATGAAAGCAGGAAAGTGATTCACCCTGTTTGAAATGGTGGACATTTAATTTTTGCAGTTTAGATATTCAACTATAATCTACCACTTACTAGAAAATATAAATTGGTATGTATCAGAAAAACTCCAGCATGGTTTTGTGGTTTTTTTTCTTTATATATACAGATTAGAGAGGCACATTCTTTGTTAGAAATCAGCAAGAAATTCTTCTGTAGGAACTTGAACACTTCCTTTCACAGAAATTTTTCCATGAAACTATGCTCTTCATATAAGGCGGTCATATCTAGTTAGCAAAACACTCAGTTTGCAAAATTAGAGCTGCACCTAGTTTAAGATGTATTTTCAAAATACATGTGTCAAATTCCATTACAAAAAAAATAAGCAAGATGCTTCTTTTACATTGTTTTGACATTCTATTAAAATTTAATAAGGGCACAAGAGGAATTTGTTAACTGTTAGTCCAAAATTATCTAGCTATTCTAATACAGTGCAAAGAACTTCTTATAGTAACATCACAAAATAACACCAGCTGTTTCAAAAGCACTCTAAAAATTGTTGTTCATTGCTCAGAATGGCATACACCCAATGTATTCACAATTGGCAACAGAGTCTAGAGTATTACAATATTATTGCTGCTACTGCAGTGAAAAAAAAATGAGGTTGCGATGATAAATTTTCACGTTAAGCAGAAGGGAACTCTACTTCATTTTACCAAGTATATTATTTCTTAGCTTTGTCATAAGCTCCAGGAAAATGAACAATGGAGACAAGTTTTTCTCCTACAGAAACGGTGGATAGTACAATAAAGTATGAAATTAGCTGGCTCTGGGTTAGTTGGTTAAAAACATGTGTATCAGTTCAACTTGAGTCAAGCTGCCTTGGTTTGTACTAGCTATCTGTAACGGCTGACTGAATGAAATTCCTTTCATCATACAGGCACCGCTACCTTTGCTACAATAGTAGAGGCACGCTTTGACAGCCAGGATAACTTCAGCAGACAGACAGCTCCTCGGTAACTGAAAGGGAATGACAGTTTGACAGGAAACATCCTTTATTTCTCCAGCCAGACACTGTCCTTGAAGCAACCAGGTATTATCTGTAAAAGAAGAACAAGTTTTATCATTAGCATATTTAGCACCATGCCTGAAACCTACAGAAAACACTAATTTTACCTATAGGGCAACATGGAGTTTCTTTCCATGTGCAACATTAGGGGAAATTTCCTTCTTGATTTTTCCAGTCATAAAAAAAAAAAAAAAAAAATGTAATTTACAAATGCTTCTTTAGCAGTCATTTAAAGACGGAGAGATCCATAGCTTTGCTTCAGAACTACAGGTATACATACGGTTCATCTTATTTAGATGCAATGGATCTCCAATTTGTCCTATACGCTCTTAAGAGGATGTTAAAATTTATTCTGAGATGTGCAAGCAAAACTCCTTAAATTAATGGTCTGCTACACATTTGTATCAGAGGTCTAATACTCCAGGTAAGATACATCCCATAAATGCATAAAACTGCAGGTAAATCATGGTATTTCCAAACAGAAGTGTTGGCTTTACAAGTGGGTTGCTGCAATTTAGCAATGTTCAGGCTGACTGTTAGAAGAGAACTTGAGTTTCACATTTATTTAAATATTTAAGAGTATATGAACGGAAAAAATGAACTGCACAATAAATGTACCTAGCTCATTGCACTGTACTCTGTATTTTACTGTAAGTGAGATGGATGGAGTGCTCTTTTTGGCATTTTTCAGAAAATAGCTAAAAGTTGGCTCTAGAATTTATGAGCTTGAAATGACTTGTTGAGATAAGGTTGCTTACATTCTCCAGTTTTATGAACCCTTGAAGCTATCACATACATCTTTACTTCAACAATATTTGGAGATTCTGTAGGCCAAAAAGTGTGCCGACTCTCCTGGAAAGAGTCTATTTGTACTCCGTAAGCACAAACTGGGATGAGAAACTACTTTAAATCATAAGGCATATAAACACATTGCAGTGCCTGTGCAGTATTTGTTGACTGTTTTTAAAATAAATCAATTTAATTAAGCTACCACATGGACACTTTGAAAGCTGGCCAACAAAAGACGAGTCAAAAGATGAGATGTTTACTTTCAGTTCACTTTATCTCCAAGCAGGCATAACTGTTAAGAAATATTTATCACTGTAAAAGCCAATATGGCATGGAAATTCAGCCAGAGAACAATTACTAAAAATTAGTATAATTTTAAAATCTAGCAGCATTTCTAAAAATAAGTGTTTTCCAATGCAGTGCAACAACTGATTGAACATGACTGAAATATAATGTTCTCTCTATTGCTTTCAAAAATCTATTAAAGGTGCAAATGATGCAATTTCAACATCAAAAACTTGACACAGAAACTAAAGAAAATTACATTCCAGGCTCTTTTTGTTTTTAAATCTGTTCAGCAACTCATTAAACAGTTAGTGAAGCTTTCCTCTGCTCTATACTGGCTTAGTTGGTACTTGCGCACTTCTTCTGTGAGGTAACAGTTCTTTGAACATCACTTACTTTAGGGTGCCTAGAGTTTAACAGAAAGCGTGTTTATGTAAGTTCAGAAATTTGTCAGAGAGTCTGAATGCTAAGTGTCCTCCATTCACCTTCAAGAACACTAGTTCACTGTTTTACTTAGGCACACAGTACCTACTACAGGATCCTTTTTAGAAGTATTGACATTCCAGTGAGATAAAAAAATTTCTCCTAGAGCATATATGTCTTAAAACTTAAAGCAAATGAGTCACATCTGAGTAACTCAATAACCAGGCAAAACTGTTTCAATACACAAAGAACATGAAAAAATATGTGATATTTTGTATATTGGCTTTCATGTAGTACTTCCAAAGTCACGGATAGATTCTCCCTTTTGGGTACAGCTAGACCACTGGAAAGCAGTGTCTCTGAACACTCACTAATGGTCAGCCTGTGCAAGAAGGTGTTTCAGATAACCTTCCTATTTTTGTACTGAAGAGAATTTTAGGGAACACTCACACAGTCCATTCTACCAGTCATAATATGGGCATACTAATAGCCATTATAAGGATGGCAATGATGGCTAGAATTAAACCACTCCAGCTGTTCATCATGTGAACATGTTCATGTGCTCTTTTCGCATACTTAAGAGTTGAGAGGGATTAATTTAGGCTTAGGAAACTGCTGTAACATGAAATAGTATTTCCTTTATTCCAACAACAAAACAAACAAACAAACAAACAAATACCATTTCACAGTAACTAAGTTACAGAGTGACTGAAAGAGTTGTCTAAGGTCACACAGCAAGTCAGCAAAAGAACTTGCAAGAAAGGCCAATTATTTCTGCTGCCTTGACATACCATAATTTATCTCTTACTTAAGAAAGTGTGCCTTGTAACAGAAATACTCAAACAAAAGTATGCAAATATGAATTATAACAAAGTAGGTTCAAAGTGGTTAGGTATAAATGTACCTCTAATACTTTTTGGAAGAGACAAAAGCCAAAAAAGGAATCTCTTTCAGGATTATGCTCCAGCTTCACAGCGAGCTTTCTCCCAGAAACAGATAGTAGGGCTGGGACAAGCTGTTCATAGAACAGTGGAGAAGGCAATCATCTGAGAAAAAGCTCGACTGTTCTGGGATCAGTACCTTTGCAAGCCCTCACTGGCAGCTTGTTCCAAGAAAGTTTAAAAAAAAAAAAAAAAAAGCAGCATGTATTAATTCAAGCAAAAAGCAGCCTACCAGGTGTGGGTTTTTTAATCTTCCCACTCCAGCTGTTAAATGTGTCAACCCTAAATAACAAGTACTGCATCACAAGGTCAAATGGGAACAGAGGACTGGAAGGAACATTTTGATTCATAAGACTGAGAGCCCTTGTATAGCTGGCATGTTATAATATAATCCACTTATATCTTACCTACTCCTGTTCAACTGATAAAATACCACACATACTTTACCTTCTGCTGTGATAAACCAGGAATTGGGTGCTTCTTCATTCAGTTTTGAATCTGGTGGCAGACTCAACTTCAATAAAAACTGAATTGTCTGGCCAGGAGCTACAGTTAGTGAAGGAAGTTGAATGTTTGGTGCAGATTTAGGCAGTTTTGGAAGGTTGGTTATTTTATCCTTTTGCACAGGCAGGTTATCTGGAACATCGCATCCTTCTGGATTCAGGATAGGCAACTATCAGTAGAAATCAAACAAATATTTCTTTTTATTTGTACTGAAAGCAAATAGGCTTTCACAATACAATTACAATTTCAAAGCTGACATGGACTAGGAAAACTAACACATGATAATATGGCTATTGGACTAAAACTTTCTGACAGTGCAACAATACCACAATGACAAAGAAAAAGGGAAGGACAAAATGATCTTTTAAAATGAAAAAGGTAAAACTGATTAATCCAAATTAAAATAATATTTACTATTAAAATCGTACAACCTCAAACTACTTTAGATTATCCACTACTTAGAGTATCCTTTAATTTAAAATTTTAACAGTTGCCGTTATTTTCACTTTAAATAAAATGTATAGGTATTTTCTTCTAATTTGGTGGTGAATTGCATGCTTCAGTAATAAAACCCAAGGTTTTAACTGTGCAGATTGCACAGTACATGATAATTTCCCAGAGAAGCCCCCAACATGTTATACGATATAAAAATTTAAACACACACTAAGACTGTATACTATTAAATGCAGGAAACATACAAGAAGACAGTTGGACCGTTATGTCATATATATATATATATATATGGGACATTAAGACATAGTGCCATTGTAAGATTGACAGGAGCATGAATTTGTTTTGCATTCATGTTTATAAGCAAAGGCAGCAATGCTCAATTATGACAGTGGTTTTGATTTGACAACTTGGAAGCCCACTGTGTATCCTGCTTTAAGTCACTGACCTCCCCAAATCATCTCTTGCGGCTTAATTACAGGACTTGGTAATCTATTTCAACTTCACTTGTTACAAAGGGAGTTGCAAGTGCTTATGAAATGCTTTTCATACTGAAAAACTGGGCTGTATTTTTTAGTAACTCATGTTTCTATATTATTCTTTTCTAGAGGATTTTCACTTTCTGTTTTCATTCCAAAGTTGTGTTTCCAAAGACCAAGGCTTTCAACAACTGTGCTAACAGGCAATGTTTGTTTGCCAGATCATCACAAAACATTCTGTGAATATAGCTACTGTACCCAAAAAGTTTATTAGCTATATGATTTTTATAGCACTTGCCAAGGTCTGTAATAGTAATTTCTATCAAGAAACACCAGTATCAGCCTGTTTAGTAAGGTTACTTGCCATGGAAAGAATTTTTGTTTCCAAATCCAGCACTTTAATCTGATGATTATTTGTGTCTGCAACATACATCAAGCGGCCATTTTCTTCAACACACAAACCTCCCGGTTCATTAAAAGTTGACTGTGTAAAGCTGGAACCAATAACATTGCTTGCTTCACCTGTGCCTGCCAGGGTAGCACAGTTCTTCATCTTGGGGTCTACAACCTTAATCTAAGATAAACGAAGACACACAAAAAATCTCTGAAAAAAACCCACCAGGATGTAGAAGTTCTGCATTATTTTATGCCCCACATTTTCAGATGCCAGCACTACCTTTGAGTACCTTAGCTACCAAGTGTGTATCCTAGAAGCTAAATTATACTTTACCAAATGGACTTCATTCTGTGTTCTCATTCATAATTTCTAAGACACCTACCCCTCTGGTATAAAAGTATGCTGAATGGCTTGTTTTTCTAATGTTTGTTGCCTTTCTGGAAACGTTAGCAATATGTTAAGAGCATAACAAAACTGGCAAACTAACTTCTATACCATTTTTTCCCTAAAAATAGACAAGTGGGTTTTTTTCCTTAAAGTAATAGCAAGAAAGTTTATGATGTTTTATAAAATACCCAAACCAAAATTTCATTTGCCACATAAATTTCAATAAGCATTTAGTGTTTTACACTTCATTCTTCAAATTAAAACAAATTACTTCTCTTTCAATGAATTTAATCAATGTACAGTTAACAACCTTCTAGACGTGAAAGCTTATACAATGTCACATAAGAACAGTCATGGAAAACAACCTCTCTTATCTCAGGGTTCCATGGAGGCAACGTAAAACACTTCTCAAAACTTGGGCGGTTTTTTTAAGGTAAACTCAAGTAGTCTTGTTCTCCCAGTTTTATCAAACCTGTAGTATTCCTAACTAAGCACTCCTAGCTCTTTTGCTCTAGTTAAGCATCTTTGGGAAGATATAAGGAAAGCGTCTTTAGTCTGAACTGTATCTTGGCACTTTATATTCACCTTCCCCTAGGGACCATCATATCAACACTGCAGCATGTGACAGCAAAACAATGGTAAAGAGAAGGACCCGTATGGGAAGGAAGGAAAGAAAAAGACCCCACAAAGGAACTTGTATAATTTCCTCAGCTTAACCATATGAAGCACAATCTTTGTATGTTCCTAAGATAATCCTTTGTAGTAGTAAAAATTGCACAGCCTGTATATAACAAGCTACTATATGCTTACCTTATGATTATAGGAGTCTGCCACATAAAGTAATTTTCTTTTCTTGTCCCATGTTACCCCTAAGGGATGCTGCAGCTTTGCATTTATGCCCGCTCCATCCACATCACCAAAGGCAAACAAATTCTGAAACAGTATTTCATTAAATTAATACATTTGATTATTCAATGTTGACATGAATTTAAATGATTGTAATTAATGGAAATTCACTGGCTTAAAAAAAAAAACCTAAAAAAATCAAGACAACGTCAAAACAAGGATACTGAAAACTGGGAAGGGTGGATGCAAACCATGGAAATGGAAACTCTCACATTTACATTATCAGTATGAATCCAGCTGGCTTTAATGACCAAACAACGCTGAATAAAGTTGGCTATTTTAAAAGTAAGTGAAGTAATTTGTTATCTGAGGAGCAACATTCTGCACTACAACCTGAGTGTCACAACAGGCACACATTTGCATTCCAAGCAGTGAAGTTAAGAAACTGATGGCCACGGAAACTCATTTACCCTCTCACCCCAAAAGTGGTTCCTCCAGGTCAGGCTTGAGGAATATTAGTAGGGCAGTGTGGGGAAGTTTGAAGTGATTACCAATGGATCTCTCTCTCCTCCTACAAGGTGCTTCACTGCTCCGTCTTTCAGAGAGATGGTTCGCACAGTGCTGCTCTCGCTATCTGATACAAAAAGGCAGTTCCATGGTTCCTCGGAAGCCAGAGACAGACCTGAAGGCTGTGCAAAGCCTGCCTTGTGCGGGTATGCGTTGTTTCTGTTCTCTTCATTTCCACTCCCAGCGAATCGAAGGCAGATTCCTTTCTTTAAATCACTAAAGGAAAATAGTACCCAAGTCCAAGAATGAGTGTGAAATACTTCAGACATTATGCATAAACAGAAGCTACAGGATAAGCACTTGTGAGTTATAAAACCAACCATACTGCAGCACAAGGAATTATTCAATGCCTTTGTGCTAACTTTTATTCTTTTATTTCACCTCCGTTTATCATTCATCACTAGTTAATTCAGCAAATGCAATGAAAAGTAATATTCAATTATACAAATGTGCCCTACTGAGTTGTAGTTTTATATCAAAAGTAGCATCTTTCATCTAACAGATGTGGGAAAAAGCAGGTGAACTTTAAAGGACACACACCTTTTAAGTCTGAACAGAAGCAGCAAGCTTCAAGCTAAGTACAGCTTGAGAAAAATTACTTTTACTGTAATTTGATTATCTCTCTCTTCAGGGTTTGAAAGCTGTTTATCAAGACAAACAGTAATTTCACATGTCTCTTATTACAGCTGCTTACCTTCTTTTTGGTAGTTTTCCACCTTCCAACATCAGTGCCCATACCTGATGAGTGCCTGCCATTGCTATCCATAAAACATCATCTTCCTGGGTCCCTGAAACTTTTAAAAATGGATGTATAAAAACAGATGAAAAAAAAGAATAATTAGAAACGTTTTATAAAACAAAGAAATCAACAAACCAACCCTGCCATCCCCTTCTACTCCAGCTCACCTTCTGCCATGGGGAAAAAAGCCTCCAACCAAAAAAACAGAGAAAAAGAATAGGAGCGAGAACGTCTTTCATCTACCAAGAACTCTGCTATTTCTCTTCTGGACTCTTCCCAAGGATATAAAAATTGTGTTCTTAATAACCCTACCTGGTAAAGGCAATACTTCAAATGGGATTTGCTTATTGCAACACTTTGTATTGGGTCCATGACTCACCTGGTTTTGGATTCATATGGGCCCACAAATATGTACTTGTCTTTGCTAACCATGGTTTTTGGCGGGTGAGTGGGCTTTTTTTACTAAGCTAGTGACAAAATTAGATATTCAAAAAAACTACTGGCAATTGTATACATGTTTTGAAAAAAATAATAATGGCAGTACCTTTGGTACATTATGTATAGAGTATAAATGCTTTTAAGAGAAGGGTAGCTGATGCTTGGGAGTCAGGTAGATTTACACTCTGGAAAACAACAACTGCTGTTTATTCAAAGATCAGATGTGATGTGGGCAGTTACTAATTTCCCCCTGCACTAACCATCCAGTTTCCAAGTTGTACTCCTTATGCACATGTACATGTGGTATCACAAATGCGTAATCTCAAAGTATAACATGCTATTCACCAATCCAAATCTATAAAATTACATAAAGCTTGCCCAGATAATACTTCATATGTAAAATGATACAACTGGAAAGACAAAAACATGTAAGTGCTCTATAGCTTTAAACATACTGCATTACAGTGTAAGAAAGAATGCATGAAGAGAAGCTGTGAAAAACCATTGAAAAAAAAAACCCAACACAAAACCAAAAGAAATTTACTTAGCCTTTTCTGAAAATCTTATGGAACAGAAAGTTGACATTGAAAAACTGCATTAAAATGGGGACACTATTATCTTTCTAACACTGTACTAGTCTATACACATTGTACACAACTGTCCCACCTAGTCAGAGACAACATTAAAATGTTTTTCTAAATGAACGTATCCAGTATTGGAATAATGATTAGCCAGTCAACAGAAAAACACATTCAAATTGCTCACAGAAACTTCTTCTTCACTTGAACTTATAAAACACTATGCTCCTCATAGCTGTTTACAAGTAATCTAATGGATACCCCCCATTTTGGAGTTTCAAAATAAGAGCAATTATACACAAAATGCTTGCAAGCATTTTAAACCTGAGAAGTTAGTCCAAATCAATCTTCCTAAAATGAAATTACCTCTGTTCCTCCAACTGAGATGCTGCTGTTGTTCTTCTAGCCCTAAACCTCTCTTACATTACACACTGCAAGAGGGGAAAAAAAAAAAAAAAGCATCCTTCTGTCTCCAGAATCAATTTCCTCATAGTGTGAGCCCTCTTCAGAGTAGTACTGGTATGGTTTTAATGTAGTTTATCTTCAGCCTTTTCTGTTTCTTGGATCAAGATGCAAGTTTCCAAGACTGTGATCAAAGGAACTCTGCTGACTCTCTCCTGCACCTCCATGTGGCTCCATGTTTTGATGCAAACTAGAGCTCCAAGAACAAAAGTCAAACTTCCAAAGCACCTAAAACCTTTTCAATTTAGCAGGTAGAGTTGCAAAATGAGTTGGAAAACACACGTTCTATGCGTCACCAGAGATAGTCCCAAAGTACTGGCAATGGCAAAAACACCCCAATAAAAAAAACCCCAAACAAACTACAGTATCAGCTTTAAGTAGAGCTTGTTTCTAAGAGATTTGAATTGAGAAAGTGGCCTATGAATTCATTTCACTACTTTCTATATAGCACGTGTTCAACTTCAGGACTTTGTTTCCATCAGGCATATCCTGCACTTTTCAGATGCTACTATTCAGCATACCCCAGAATGAACAATACTAAAATCACTGGCCAATTCAGAAAGTGAGCTTTTTATCTTGCTATGCTGTGCAGTTCATGCGGAGGGATCTCAAAAAGTGCTTTGTTAATTACTTAATATTCACTTCATCCACCAAAGAAATGAAGGAGTAAGACTAGAACTGAGCACATTAGAAAAATCTATTCCATTCTTCATCTGTTCAATGCTCTAATTCCACCTTGCGACAGCTATACGTTGAAAAATTAAAAAGGTTTCTTACTCTAATTCTGCACACTGAAAGGTGTATCAAGTGTGAGACACAGGGAAAAAAGTATCAATATTAATTTCAAATTCTACTGAATACGTAAGATCAACAGAGAGAAGATCCTTTCTTCAACTTGAGAACAAGATAGGAAAAGTAAGAGCGAGCTCCGTAATTGCCATAAATTTTAATGCAACTTAAATATTTTCCACTGGATGGCAATTAGAACAAAGAGAATGGATGCAAGCATGGAAACAGCACAAGCATACTGAATTGCAGAAAATATGTCAGAACTTTAATTAAAAAAATGGTACAAAACCAGAAAAGTAAAAACCGTGCCTAGAGTTGCACAGCTAAGGTATTTTATCACACAATGGTCCTGACACTACAGAGTTTAATGCTTTATGTTCTGAAACAAAACACAGAAAAACCTCTTCTTTGAGGATAGAATAGTTTGAGGACATGTCACCATAGTCACCCTTGTACTCTTCTTGCAGGAGAAGGGGGCCAGGAAGAACCAGCATGCTAAAATTATGGTAATGTCATCATTATCGTAACTCCTTATCATCCCTGAATGGAAAGAACTATTTTTAAAGAATTTATCATAAAACAACATAAAAGAACAAAGCAATTCTTGTACATTTATTCATTTAAGCACCACATTCCAACCTATCTTGAGCTGTTTTAAAAATACAGTGTAGTTTCTCCTTATTAGGGTATGTACTTTCTTATCTTTAGTGCTGCCTGTATCAAAGCAAAGTATGGCTTGCAAATGTGATATCTTATGTTATAAAGATTCACTAATAATGAACTAGAGCTCTGAATGTACTGGCATTCCATATTATACTTCAGTTCTTGAACAGTAGTTCAAAATAGTTGTTCAACAGTTCTTCAACATACATGTTTCAGTTCTTGAATCTGCTTCTGCTATGTATCTGTGCTTTAAGAATTCACAGTCCTGTTTGTACACATACACAACTTTGAATAGTTCAGTAATACTGCTGACCATTAACTGTGAGTCAATCTGAACGCACAGAAAAAGACTTTATTTTGTAACAGTCAACAGCAGTATTTGTTTGAAGAGATTCCATTCCCAGGACTACCCACACTTCCAGCTTCTCTGTCTGGGGACTGCATGCTTACTTCCAGTCTGGGAATTAAAAGCCTGGGAATCAAAGTTACATTTTGTGGCTGGCACCTCTAACATTTTCTAAAAGGATTTAAGTTCGAAAATATTATTCTTGCCTACTAATTTTGTTTTTAAAAAAAGAAGTAGCAAGGAAGAATTCTGTTTGTATGCTCATCCTTTGCAAAAACACAATAGGCAAAAAGGGCTATACAACACACCTCCTAGTTTACAGATAAACAGGCTGCCTATGTGCGCATGTGAATGCAAGACTCAACTTCACTTAAGTCAGTGGAAGTTTAGCAAATTAAATCCAAATCTGACTGACAGAACAACTAGAGAATTGTTCTTCTTATCTTCAGTGAGAGAGAGATAGCCAAGCCCCAGAGGAATGCTTTAGCACCGTAAGTCTGGACTGTTACAAGTACACATCATCCTTTTCAGAGGAATAAAAATCAATTTTCTTCTTTTTTTCCTGTACTACCTGGCACTCTTTCAGTGTTGCATCATGCGAACAGCATAACCCTTCATGAAACAAAATGCTTCTGGAATTTTCCTCCTTAGTTAACAAACCTGCCCTCTCATTGAGGGAAATCCTTGGACATAGATACCAAGGGGATGTCTTGAGAGAAAAGAATATACCAATGGGAGATAATAGGGAGCTAAAAATTATTACTATAATGAAATATTTTCTCTTTCTTTCACAAGTTTTCCAACTCAGGCCTTCTGACTATAATGGCAGTAAATACTTCAAAAATCCAAAGTAGAAGTGATAGCATTTGTTAACATGAAAGAACTAATTTAGATTATTTAATATTGGAGCACATCACTAGTCTGTATATCTTAACAAAAGGTAAGTCTGTTTATGTATTTTATTCATTCTTATTCAGGCATAGCAAATGCGTACACTTGAGGGTACTTCGGCACCGTAGTCTCCTCTGACCCCAAGATATACATTCCACATTCAAAAGCACTTTCAGCATCAAATGAGAACAGTTAAAAACTGTGTCTCGTTCTGACCTCAGCATGCCTGACAAAGTCTCTGTCAGACTTGTTAAGAATGTTTAATTTTTAGCAGCTCTGCATCTGGAATTTTGCATTAAAACCAGTATCTGATATCTGAAATACTGTTTAGAAATCTCATTTGTAGTTTTAACTTCTTTATCATAAGCATACATTTAATTCACTGAACAAGACTACAGAGTGCAGAACAAAGAGAATGAGAAATCATCATCCCAGGTACAAATATCATAATCTTTTATAGAGGGCAGTTTCAAGTCATGGCCTTCAAAATGTAACTAAGTTTGACATCTGTTAAGATGGTACCTCTGCTAATCCAAATGCTTCTTTTTACTGCAGAAAGTAATCATCATCATTATCCATTCGTCGAGATGTAGAGAAGTCCAGCTTACTAGAAATGTAGTCTGTTAAACTAAATTGTGTGGGATTACTGTTGGATATTCAGTCACAACTCCCATTACATCCTTCTGTTAAGACTTTAGTCTTTGTATGTTTCTGTCAAAGGCATGTTTATACTAAAATACTAACATAAATATCTAATTTCTTGACCTGTTTCTATAGTGAACATGTGAAATATTAATAACTTTTGAGGCTATTACTATTCATCAATACCATAAACTCCTTAAACTGTTAGTTTTTGCTTGGAATGCAGAATCAGGCCATTCAGTTTAACAAGGTTCCTGTAGAAATAGTCTGTTGGGCTGATCACATAAAAAGCTAATATTTCTGAAAGTTTCTCTCTCCTCTCAAATGCTTAAAGGAAAAAAAATAAATGCCAGTTAGAGACAGGAATGAAAGCCACTTAGGGTTGACAGAACCCATACATAAATTATGTAGAACATGTGAAAACCAGTTAAATCTATTTGTCCCTCTCTGTGATTCTGCCACCAGTATGAAGCTGGTTGACCCACTCAGACAATATACAGAGGGAACAATGCGCTTCAGAAGTCCTCTCAAAGCAAGACTGGGTAACGTCCTGCTTTGCTTCAGTCCTTCACTGCAACTTCTTAATGCCATGTTTCTCAAAAGGCTTTTTCTCCTTAAACAGTTCTTACACAGGAATGAAAGCCTATAATAAGTCTTACACTTTACTTCAGCCCTATCTTTAATGAAGTTACTTTTTTTTTTGAAATTTCAAATATTTTAAATAAAAAATAATTACCATTTACAAGTAAATTTAGGATCAAGTTCAAGAAAAGAAGACAGACAGTGCTGTTTTGTGTCAATGATGTCTCTAACATGATTTTCTGTGGAACTGAACTTGTACAAGGGCAGATGCAGGCCAAAGCTGAATGGAGTATCTTTGAGTTTGTACTTTGCATAGGAAACTGCTAAAGAGATGAGACAGCCTTTTGCATTCCAAGTCAATCCACATTGCTACATCACGCAGCCACATTACATATGCAATGTTGTTTAGAGTAATTCAAATTTTGAGTTGTCCAGAAAAACGATTCCTAAATAATCCCTGATGATCACAAAAGTAGCTTTTTTATTTTCAGCTATTACCAAGGAAAATTCCTTTCACAGGACACTGAAGGCTAGAGCTTCAATGCCAGAATGAGACCAGACTAGAAGGAAAAAGAAGTGTGATATGTAGAAAGCATGCTTTCAAGATAAAGGCAGTTCAGACACAAACAGTTCATATATGGTCTAAGTTCACCCAGGAAGTGCTACTTGATTATTGCTGAAGTGATTATTGCTTTATTTATTTGTTTATTTTAAATTAGGGAAGAATCACCATGAGTAATTCAGAAAAAAAAAGTGTTTACTCTGGAATGCAGTGGTACTAAATAATTCTCTAGCAGAAACACAGAGAGAAAAAAATAATCTTACATACTTTTGCCTTTTAAGGGCTATAAAAATTGCACCAGTCTGATAAGGTACTGTACTTTCATTTATATAATATCTATACAAAACCCAAACTGACGTAAAAATTTCCAACTAGTTTACTGAAAGCATGGTCAATACTGTACTTGGGAGTTTCTATAAATAGATTACAATCATGCAATTTAAGACCAGATTTTGGAATGTGAAACACATTATGTGTTTCCAAGTTATGTCACCAAGCACAGGTCATTGTCCTGTTCCTTCCAGCAAGAATGCAGCTATCAAGAACATTTCACAGTCAGATCAACTGTGCATTTTAGTATCACTTGCTTTCAACACCCACTGAATTAAAATAGAAGGGGACAACAGAGAAAGCTAAAAAAGCACACAGTAATTAATAATATATTCTTAAGCTGGCCCTCCCCCTGTATTTCCTGCACATCCTATGTAAATGCAAATTTCAGTCCCAACTTCAACGAAGCCAGAATTGAATCCATGGAATTAATTCAAGAATTTTAAAGGGGGAGGTAAAACACAAGCTCAGTGGCCATAACTAAAGAAATAAAAAATATGACAAGGAAGAATACTGTCTGCCTGAATCCTACCATGTGTTTTGTCTCCATTAACTCCTCTACCTTAAAGAGAGACATTTTGCCAACTTTCTTTTAAATGGTATTTCACAGTCACTTAACCTCTTTTCCTCAGACTTCGGCATCTGTATAAAATAGGGGAACAAAAGCCCATTGAAATACTATCTCATTGAAATACTATGATTATGCTTAAAAGCATACTATTTAGTAGTACCTGTTCTGAATATTAACTTATCTGCATCCTCATAAACTTTTTTCAATATTTTTAATTTCATAACAAACTATACATTAAAATTTTAAAATGCAAACAATGAAGTCTTTTAATTGATCAATACATACTTTAATCCGTATGTAGAAGTAATCTCAAGAAATATAAATGATACAGAAAAAAAAATTTCTCTTAAGAGGTAGCCTTTCCCTTTGAGACTCTGAAAAAGGTCAGCATAAGCTGTTCAATACTATCTAGTGTAGTACCTAAACAGCTTAAATATTTAAACTTCTTTTTTTCTCCCTTTCATGTTCTGGATAGCATGGCTTTGAACATTGAAAGGAAACTCACAAAAGCATTACATGTTTAAAAACTATAAAATTCATAAATCTATCTTCTGAAAAGAAAAAATGTCTCTTGTACACAGTTTAAGCTACATAGATCTAAAGAAAATGGGAAAGTATTATATTATTTCCCATATGTCATATCAGTTAACACAAAAGTCAAACTTAATAATTTTGTAATAACGGACCTAAAGTTGTTGAAGTGTACATTACCTCCTGCAACTTGCACAGAGATACATATAAGCATATGTAAAAAATGGGCACTGCTGTGTGAATGCAAACAAAAGTAATTTTTGGAACTCTAATCAATTACTTCATCCATCCAAATGCATACATAGACATTGGCACACCAGTTTTAATATGCTGACAACTGGGTATCTACTTGTAGGACAGCACACAGAACCTCCAACAGAAGGCTGGGTCTCTGCCCAGGACAGTGAAGACTTCCTACGACTGTGCTTTGTATGCATTTACTGAATAACAAATGCATCCTATGATATGCTGCACAGTAACACAAGATCCTACCAGGCTCAAGCAATTTGCAGTAACAGTATAATTTTGACAAACTCTGCTGCAGTGTTGACAAACTATTTTGATGTCTGACAAGTCGCCACAGCTCATGAGAGTATCTATGCTGTAAGACAAATGCACTGGAGACTACAAGACGCAGTCCTGGTTCCTCATGCTCCAAGACAGGCTCCTGTTAGCATTCTACTCAGTGTAACCCTCTGTTTTGACAACTCTCTTTGGTTACAGTTTTCTAAAGAGTTTGATGTAGCTATTACAGTAATTTAAATTTTCCCTAGCTAACTTCAGTCACACAAAGCCATATAAAAAAAATCTTAAAAAGAAACTGAAAACCCCCCCCCCCCCATTTTATCTATTTGGCATATTACCCTCTCAAAGAAAGAATTTTAATTGATGTAACCTCTGCTTAACTGAGAGGTTATATTATATTTTGTAGAGATCTAAATAGACAACTGACTGTTGGGTTCCAGCTGAACGTGAAAAAAATCTATACTGGTCTGAGCAGAGTGCATTCAGACGATCTGATTTTTATGTAAACGCTTATAAAAATGCAGCAGTGTTAAACAGTACAGGTGACTAATTCAGTGATTATTATGTTCATGTTGATAACAATCATACCAATTAACATTTAACAAGCAGAGCTCTCAAAAATAAAAAGTATCAACAGATACTCAACTACTGGCAGAAGCAGAAGAAAACATCATGAAAAATGAGAAGTAAAATTATAGGATATTTTGAACAGTTCTGTTAATCGGCTTAAGTTTCTGAAGCACTGATGAGTTGTTAGTTTCCTCCTTTGCTGATATGTGAAACAGCTCTGCAATAACAACCCATGGAGGTTATGCTGGGGGACTCCCAACATAAGAAGGACATGGACCTGTTGGAGCAAGTCCACAGGAGGGCCATGAAGATGATGAGAGGGCTAGAGCACATCTCCTACGAAGAAAGGCTGAGAGTTGGGGTTGTTCAGCCTGGAGAAGAGAAGGCTCTGGGGAGACCTTATTGCAGCCTTCCAGTACCTGAAGGGGGCCTTAAAAGAAAGCTGGAGAGGCACTTTTTACAAGAGCATGTAGTGATAGGAGAAGGGGTAACAGCTTTAAATTAAAAGAAGGTAAATTTAGATTAAATATAAGAAAGAAATTCTTCACTATGAGGGTGGTGAGGCACTGGAACAGGTTGCCCAGAGAAGCTGTGGATGCCCCATCCCTGGAAGTGTTCAAGGCCAGGCAGGACGGGGCTTTGAACAACCTGGTCTAGTGGAAGGCGTCCTTGCCCATGGCAGGGATGTTGGAACTAGTTGATCTTTAAGGTCCCTTCCAACACAAACTATTCTATGATTCTAACAGCAACCCACATCCAGTGAGATTCTCATTCAGGTACTCCCCTTTCCTCTTTCAAGTAGGATGCCATATGCTTAAAACAGATTGTAAGGGTCATTGACAGCACTTTTCAAAAACATGCCCTCCGCCCCCTTTTTCTTTGTTACTAAAAGTGTTAAATCTAAAAATTGATGCAGGTCACTTATTCAAGTAGTCAAGGCTGCTGGTGGTACGCTGTCTATACTGACAAGGTATTTTTACCAGAAGACTACTATATACAATCAGGATTTATGAACTAGCATCATGTTCCCTTAAACTTAATTTGAGTGTGTTCTCCTCCTTCATAACTGTCCCAAGATTATAAAAAATGCTTCCAGGTCAGTAAAGCACCTCTAATTTAACGACATCAGACTTAAATCATGCCACTTCCCCACCTCATTCATCTGCAGATTCAAGAAAACCCGGTATTGGAAGTCAAGTTTTATGCCTGAAATACTGACTTAAGGGTTTTACAGCACATTAAAGCATTGTTCTGTAATTGCTAAGAAACTGGCATCTGCAACTTCTACATTATATTGAAATGGAAAGATGAGAAAATAAGAGTATCAACTCATAGTTAATAAGAGTTGAAAACATGGCAGCTATGCAATGTCAAGCTGAGGTGTGTGTTAAGTGAATCAGGAAAGAAAGCTGCTTAACCACTCAAAAGCTGATTCTTGCTTCCTATTATGCAAAGATTTAGTTTTTCCCTCCTGATGCTTGCAAGGTTTTTCTGAGGTATTCCTCTCCTATCTGATTGAGTCTATCATGATCTTGAGTCTAATTATTTTAAGTCACCTAAACAGGAATAAACAGAGGTCCCCAACTGAAATTATTTTTATTTCCTAAACTCAAATATTTACAAGTGGTCAGACATGTCTGTATAGTCAAGGAAAGGAACTTCTAGACAATGCCCACTTCCTGTAAAATGCAGCTAGTTAAGTGATCCTGGCATACAGCACTGGCCTAACAAAAGCTATCACAATTTCCTTCTGTATTTGGACCCACTATATAACTTTCTACAAAAGAATTTTTCTTCACATCAAATAACAGTACACATTTTTTAAGGATCCAAAGCAGCACTGCAGTTATCACTGCAAATGAAACCACTGTTTTTTACACTCAGTTGTAAAGTAAATCTTTACGTTTTCATATCTCAGATTATTACCAAAACAGGAAAACGTTTAGCAAACAGCCTCATATGAGATGTTAAAAGCTCAACTGATACAATACTTGAACTTCCGAAGACCACATCCCATGGAGAGCTGATAGGCTGTTCTTCTCCTTGTGCTCCACCTTCCTTATCAACACCTTGTATCCCAATGCCTGCTACAGTGGTCACCATCTCTAATTCCAGGTCAATCTAGAAGAAGCAAAATTATACACACTGAATGTACATTAACTTGACTGAAGTTACAGATAATTTGAGCTAGATGTCAAAAACAGAGAGATTTGCTGACAAATAAAAAACAAATCCCAACAAATTTCAGGTATTTGTTTATGTAGGAAAACAATTAATTTTACCACAATGCTTGCTAATGTCAGGGAGAAAGGGGGAAGCAGTGCGCAGCAGGAAAACCACGTGCCTGGAATTCTCTTCCACATGCAACAAAAATTAACACTGTTCTGTCAAGGTTTGCTCAGCAGTTTTAGAAGAAAGCGTCAAAATTTACTAGATAAATACTCAGATCAGCAATTGATGTGGATATTTTATTTTAAACTTCTATAGGACTATGACATAAAAATAAAAATAAAATAATCTGCACAAAGTCAATTGTTTTTGCAGTTTATTTCGTGCACTGGAGCAAAAGATGTTTTTATTTTACGTAATTTCTGCAGCCTAAACCCCTTTATTTTTCCTTCCCCTTTTGCTTATTTTCTAACACATAGCATCATCTAACTTTTGTAACAGTAAATGCATTCTTTTTGCAAGGCCCATGGCCTGCACAAACATTTGAAAGTATGTCCTGTAGCTGTTGTATTACTTCAACTCTTGGGTACCCTCATGGCACATTTAGATGAACGGGAACAGCTAATTATCATGAAAAATGCTGAAGCAATATGATCCAGATCTTCACCTGTTTCTGTGCTGTCTTTGCTACTTGTAACACTTAATTTCCTGTGGTCACCAGGCAACAGTGATGAATATTAGTAAGATTAGGACCCTGGAGCAAACTACTCATTTTTAGTAACAATGTTTTTTTTTCACCAAGGGGAACCTTGGTCCTTTCCAGAATAAAACCTGGTAGCCAACTACCAGGGAGTGCAGGGAATTTGTGGACTCCCTGGTTTCTTTGTGGACTAGTGCTTTGAAGTGAAACGCAGAATGAACCTACCTAACAGTACGAAGGCACCCCAAACTGGATAAGGATGTGCCTCCTCTGATCATGAATCAGACATATTGGTGAAGATCTGAGTACAAGATCTTCTGAGATGCATAAAATACTTTTAATAGTAAGGTAATATTATATTGCTTCAAAAAAAATAACTTCTGATTATTCTAAATTTGACCTAACCAAATGTAAGATACAATGACAATATATATAAAAAGTAACACTCCTAAATGCTAAAGTGCTAAAACCTTGCAAGCTAAAGAGCTAAAACCTTGCAAGCATTTAATCAAAGACATCCACACGCAGATAATTCTGAAATTAAAGCCGTTACCTGCACTTTAGAGACCCAAACAGCTAACAAAAGTTTAGATAGTCACTGAACCATAGTAGTACAATAACTTTAGATAACAATCTGATACTACTGGAAGTGAAACAAAAACAGTATTTGCTTCCAGTACTAAGAATAGATGTTTCTCATAACAGGAAAGTAAGAGTCACTAGAAAAAAAAATCAGTTATGTTAGAACAAGTAGTGCATGTCATCTTCATTTCAAAGGAAGCACAAAACTATATGTAGCCCTTTAAACACCAACTGCACAACAGCATTTATTTATAAGATATTAGGCCAAATTTCCTTCCTGATATTGAGTGTATTTGGAGAATAATTAATGTGGTTTAAATTTTCACCAGTGTAAGTAGAATAAGGCATAAGAGATTAAATTTTGAATTTCCTATGGAAAATCTACCTTTCTAATTAGGTGGTTTTCTGTATCAGCTACATAAATAACACTATTTTTTATAGCAATCCCTTGTGGTGAGTTGAAAGCTGCCTCTGAAAATCTTCCATCTCTTCTTCCACTGTTTGGACCTATAAATGAAACAAAGTTAAGTCAAAAGTAACATTAGAAAAAAAAAAACTGAAAAATGAAGTGCATACATTTAAACCTGTAAGAGAATTAAATATTCTAAGAGATGCTTTCACAGCACATGATTAATATTTTGTGTAGTCTCATTTTAGTCACTTGTGCTACATAATTACAATAGCCTGGTGCTACTAAGTTTTGAACTCATTCTCCACAAGTTCTCTGTTTCTTTAAACTCATCTTTCAAAGAGAAGCCTTAATAGAGGTCTAAATTTCTCCTGTTCCCTTGCATTAAAGAACAGCAGCAACAGTGGAAGACAGATATAAAAAACTACATTTTTTTTTTATTCCCAACTACATCAAAAAGCCAGCCAGCAGGAAAAATTTTAACTTACAAAACTCAATTCCATTTCAATGGTTTAGATTTTGATGTAATCACAAATGAAACTAGTATTTCATTAGCAGCATTTTCTCATTAATAATAGTAATTAGGAAAAAGATGACATGGAACTAATTACACAAAAGAACAGTAAGAATGACAGAGTGACAAGTCTTCTGCACAGAACAATCAAGAAATAGAAAGGAACATGACCTGAATATAACAGTATGAAGGTAAGCATCGTATTTCAGAGGGAGTAACATTTAAAGTGCATTAGCAGTATGTGTCAGCAGCAGACATTTAGATATGAGTTATGTGTGCATCATGATTTATGATGTAAATATAGTAATTTCAACCTTTGTGCATGCCCACATTTATTACTGTATTATCAATTTCATTACATTATTTTCTGCCCACTGAATCATTTAACTGAGTCACTGAAATACACAAACTTTTACAACCTACCGTCAGAAGACAATTTAGACCTTAACAGACACACAGCAGTGAGGTGCTGGTGCGTCAGATTCCAGTAGTTCCCCTTGGTAAGTGTCAGGGTGCACATCCCCAGGGAAGGGAACAGCACAGGGTGGCACATGAAGGAGGGGTATGAGTTCCAAGGTTAGTCACTAAACAGCCATTCCGAGGGAAGCGTCCCTTCCGAGAACACTAAAGGGTACCTTGTTGGCAGAGTCTTCATCTCACACATCAAACAGAAACAAAATTCTCTCACTTTTGCCGTAAGAAATCCTGTTTGTACTTCCCGTAAGAGAAGGGTATTAAGATGAATGCCTTCATCAGGTTAGCTTGGATAATTAGTCTGTCTATCCAATGCACCGTTACTTCAACTTGCAAGAGATTTTCTTCCTTTCTTTAAACCGCAGTGCCACTGGCATTTTTATGAGGTTTTATGTCATCCAATGCATAAACTAGCAAGAGATTTTCTTCCTTTCTTTAAACCGCAGTGCCACTAGTATTTTTATGAGGTTTGCAGGATGCTGCCATAGGATAGGCATTACTAAATACCAGACTAAGTAATATAAGACACATCAGCATACAGGTCCTGATTCTGAGATATAAAAGAACCATTGTTTTCAATGATTTGGGGATTGAACCACTTCCTAAATCTGGCTGTTAATGGCTGCTCACAGATGGACTGTCCTAGCACCTATGTACTTGGTGCCTTAACATGTAATTTTGACCACTGTAGCAGTTTAAAAAAAAAGAACAAGTCTGAATGTTTCATTTATGAAAGAATAAAGCATACAAAGAGTGTGCAAGCTCAACTACTTTCTTGATTTGCACTGTAAAGCAAATAGTAATCTTAGAGAAACAGAGAGATTAGTTTTTTAAAGCAGAAATGTTATTGATACAAACTTTGTAACAAATGTAACTAAATTTAAAATATTAACTTTCATTATTTTCAAAATTTGATTATATGTTACACCTCAATTTTGGTGAGAACACAGGCCTTTTACCTTAGTAAAAGTTACCTTAGTATACACTAAGGTAACTTCATTGTCAGGTGCCTATGCACTAATGCAACGCCACTGTTCTTAATAATTCTCCTCTCCTTTAAAAACCAGAAGGGGATCCTATGGAGGAATGCTCTTGATTAAAAAAAAAGAAACCAACCACCATCAAACAAAAAACACACCCTAGAAATCTCCACACACACCACCACAACTCAACATTCATGTCTTCTATTGGAAAGGGAGGCATTATTGTCTCTTTTCCTTACCTTGCTGCTGGATGTGGATGCACAAATCTAAAGCCATTTGCAACTCTTTCAGAAGAATACAAAATGTATTTTTTGTAATTCGTATCAAACATCACAAAAATAAAAACTTAGTCAATGGAACAAAGCAAAAAAAAAAAATTAGATACCTCAAACAGTTGTATTAACAGAGTCTCCCATTGATGGCACTATGCTATATGCCCCCATATCCAGTAAAACTGATTTTATATTAAAAAAAAAATTTTGCTCGGTCCTCTAAGAAAAGAATCAGGCCCCGCAAACATACTCTACTCCTAAACTAAAATTACTATAATAAACTTATATACCCTTACCTCCAATAGCATGTAGAATTTCTCCATTTTTTCGAGTAACCAAAATCCTGTGATGTCCAGTATCTGCTATTACCAGCCTTTCTCCTGAATTATCTACAGTCACTTTGCCAGGAAACAGCAGGGGAGAAGGTGGGAGGGAGTCTCTGTATAGCTTTATTCCAATGCAGTTATCTTTGATTTGTCCTCTCTCCTTGTAGAATTTCAGTGTTATAGAAGTAAATAAAAACAACTTCTCTCTGTGTCCCTCTCCAACAAGCGAAAACAGCATGTTTCCACGAGGTCCAAGAATGACCAGAGTTGGCCAGCAGGACACCTCTAGTTCATGCCACAGTGTTGCATCTGCATCATTTACTACAGGGTGGACAATATTATACCTCAGAATGGCACTTCTAATGTTATCCAGAACTTTTTCATTTGGGAATTTCGCTGAATGGACACCAACAATAATAAGACCATCTGAAAGGAAAAACAAAGTCATGCATTGAAACGTATTTGTATTTGAATTTAAAAAAGTAAAAATGAAGCACGGTTACCTTACAATGTGACTGACTGCTTTCCAGAATGAAAGAGAATTTGAAAAAACAAAAAGCAATTCCATCTCAGTAAGACTATAGACAGCTACCTATACAAAATACTGAAACTCAGAAATAGCATTTCAGAAAAATTACTCAACTTTAGGACCATTACTTCCCCAGCCAGTTGACATTTAATATGTTATAAATTGTTCTTAGTTTCTGAACCTCTACATACTAAGGTAGAAAATACTTTCAAAATAATTATGGGTAAGTTGTAGCAATTCAACTGATACCTTGGGCTTTTTCAGATGTTTATGATACCTCTTTGTCTTTTGATTCCGATACACAACTACGGTGTTTCAGAAAACATAATTCTTTTCCACAGTTAACTAGGAATCACAAATGTAACACTGAACTCTGGAAGTACAGAGCTACCTTGGCATATCTAACTCTAGATAAACAGTAAAAAAATAATGTATAAGCTACTGAAATCAGTACAGTATTCTATGTTTCAAATAAAAATGGCAGCACTGACAACTATGACAAAAAAACAGAAACAGCAAACGAGGAAGGCTCAAACTTTTTTTGAAAAAAAGGGGAAAAGGGAAAAAGGGAAAAAAGGGGGAAGAGGATGAAATCATTGATTTTTGCCCCTCCCCTTAAAATGTTTAACTTAATTTCTACATTTGGTTAATGAAGAGTTTAGGTTTTCCCATAGCAGTGGTAACTGCACTCGAAATCCTAGTATGAAGGTGTTGCATAAGCATGAAGTAATATAATTCTGCTTATATACACTGAATACATAATACCAACCTTAAAATCAATCAAAAGCACAGAGTTACGAGCTTCCTTGAATTGCTTGCTTATTTTCTTACTTTTATGAAATTAAACACAGAAATAAAAATCTATGGCTCAGACTTCAGCAGCTTTTCCCTTGTGATAAGAAATAAATCTACTTCTGCCCCATGTAGACAATTATGTAAGCAGCCCCAAATTTTCTACTCCACTTTCCTACCCAATAGGAAAAGCATGAAGAGCCTTCCTTCAGTCAAGTCACTTTTCAGTACTTTCTAGGAACAAAAAAAGAGAGGTGTCGGGGCGGGGGGGAGACAGACAAAAATAAAAAAAGACTACATCCTCTTTCAGGGCATTAAATTATGTTTTACTAGCCTAATCTCCACCAAATGAAGTAAACTCTGCACATGACATCAATACTGGGCTTCGTCTCACTTTGTACTTAAAGTGAGCCACAAGTCAGAAGTGACCCACAAGCGGTCAAAAGCAGTGTTCCCCAGGGCTCAGTATTGGGGCCAGTTCTGATCTTTATCAATGATCTGGATGAGGGGATCGAGTGCTCCCTCAGTAAGTTTGCAGATGACACCAAGTTGGGTGGGAGTCTTGATCTGCTGGAGGGTAGGAGGGCTCTGCAGAGGGAGGTGGACAGGCTGGATCGATGGGCTGGGGCCAACTGTATGAAGTTCAATAAGGCCAAGTGCAGGGTCCTGCACTTGGGCCACAACAAGCCCATGCAACGCTACAGGCTTGGGGAGGAGTGGCTGGAGAGCTGCCCGGTGGAAAAGGATCTGGGAGTGCTGGTTGACAGCTGGCTGAACATGAGCCAGCAGTGTGCCCAGGTGGCCAAGGAGGCCAATAGCATCCTGGCTTGTGTCAGAAAGTGTGGCCAGCAAGACTATGGAAGTGATTGTGCCCCTGTACTCGGCACTGGTGAGGCCACACCCTGAATACCGTGTTCAGTTTTGGGCCCCTCACCACAAGACAGATGTTGAGGTGCACAAGCACGTCCAACAAAGAGCAACAAAGCTGGTGAAGGGTCTAGAGCACAGGCCTTATGAGGAGCTGCTGAGGGAACAGGGGTTGTTCAGCCTGGAGAAAAGGAGGCTCAGGAGAGACCTTATCACTCTCTACAACTACCTGAAATGAGGCTGTAGCAAGGTGGGCGTTGGTCTCTTCTGCCAAGTAACAATCCATAGGATATGAGGAAACAGCCTCAAGTTGTGCCAGGGGAGGTTTAGGTAGGATATTAGGTAAAACTTCTTCACCAAAAAGGTTGTCAGGTGTTGGAACAGGCTGTCCAGGGAAGTGGTTGAGTCACCATCCCTGAAAGTATTTAAAAGACGTGTAGATGTGGTGCATAGGGACATGATTTAGTGGTGGACTTGGCAGTGCTAGGTTAACAGTCGGACTTCATGATCTTAAAGGTCTCAGCCACAAGCATAATCTTGTTACAGTCAAGGTTTCTAACTGAAGTAAAGAAGATAACAAAAATAACCACGCAGTTGTAGAAAGCTGCAATACAGTAATTTTAAACCAGAACTGTTAATCTAATGGAAAACCGTAGACATTAACCCTACTACTTAACCAAATTTCTGGATAGTGCAAGCATTTTTTAACTGTAAATAAAAATTAGGATCTTTTTACTTCTTTGTCCAAGTAAAAGTTTTATATTTTCATGTGATCTTTTGTTCTATTTTGAGGACAGGAGTGAAATTAAATAGGAAAGGAAAAAATCCTTAGAGTTGACATCCAACTTGAGTTAATTTTACTGCAGTATTAGAAATTATTTTGACAACAGCAAAAAAAAGTACTACTTTTTTTTCCCCCAGTCAGGTCTATAAAAATATTTAGCATCTATAAACCCTTTTATCAGTAGCATTCAAATATCTGGGGAGTTTCCTTCCTTCCCCCAGTCACCAACATCTATAGGCGGATTCCCTGTAGTGCCATATTTTTTCAGTAATTCAAACAATACCAAAAAGCAAAGAAGACTTGGAGTCTGTACAAGGTAGCATGGAGGAAGAACAACCATTATCCAATCTAACCCAATTCTGATGATGCTTATACTTTGAAATATAATGAGCGTAGATCCTTGGAGAAATTCATAAGGTTCTTAAATCAGACTGATTTGTGCTCATACAAATACTCACTGCAATTGAAAATGTTGTATTGTGCTACTATAGACAAAATAAGCTTGGCTGAACAGCTATTAAATTTAGATAAGCAGAATGCAATTTAGCTATAAAGGATAAAGGCAGATGTGCAATGCGAATCTCTAAGTAAGCAAGTTCTGTTATTTGGTGCTTACTCTAATATCGTTATGCTTTATCCTAAACAGCAGTGAATGGAAATAGCCCTCCTGAAAGAACACTCACATAGAAAAGACAATTTTAAAAATAAATGTTTTCTCAGCAAAAAAACCTTTCTCTTCTTTTAAGAAGACTTGAAAATATGAACTGTTTCAGTCACTTGTAGTAGCAGATACTTCATTTTTAGAAGGCAATTTTTTTCTCATTCAAATATAACTCCACCTGGAGTACTCCATCCAGCTCTGGAGCCCTCAGCACAGGAAAGACATGGACCTGTCGGAGCAGGTCCAGAGGAGGCCACAAAAATGATCAGAGACATGGAACACCTCTCCTGTGAGGACAGGCTGAAAGAGTTGGGGTTGTTCAGCCTGGAGAAGAGAAGGCTTCACGGAGACCTTATTGCAGCCTTCCAGTACTTAAAGGGGGCCTATAGGAAAGATGAGGACAGGCTTTTTAGCAGGGCCTGTAGCTGTAGGACAAGGGGTAATGGTTTTAAACTAAAAGAGGGGAGATTTAGGCTAGAGATAAGGAAGACATTTTTCACAATGAGGGTGGTAAAGCACTGGCCCAGGTTGCCCAGAAAGGTGGTAAATGCCCCATCCCTGGAAACATTCAAGGTCAGTCAGACAGGGCTCTGAGCAACCTGCTCTAGTTGAAGATGTCCCTGCTCATTGCAGGGGCGTTGGACTAGATGACATTTAAAGGTCCCTTCCAACCCAAACTATTCTATGATTCTATGATAACCACTTGTTACAACAGGAAAAGACTTCATCAGTTTATCACAAATCTAATCAGAACATAACCTAAATATTTTCATTCTTCTTGCTAACTGATTTCTCATCTTCTAGCTTCTCATAGTTGCCAGAACAGTAGCCCTCTTTCCCCCAGATTTTCTCTCTTGACTCTTCCAGTTGCAATTGCAATTAGCAAAATCCAGAATTAGCTCTCTGAGAAGGAAAACCACACACAAAATAACTTCTTGCAGCTTGCAGAATGCATCTTTGCCCTTATCAAAGAAAATAATTTTATTTATTTAGCATTTTAGCATTTTAATTTTGAATCCACAAGAAGTGTACTTTTTTCCACAACAACTTGCCTGTCTTATACATTTTATTTCATTTAGCATCAGCTTGTTATGTGTCACACAATTCATTCTAAACTGGAAATTTACATATCAGATCATTACTGGTATTCGGCATTTACTACCCAATCCATAAAGGACTTCACTATTTCTAAAACTTCAAGCAAATACGTAAAAATAAAATGCTGTTGTTAAGCACTTCTCCAAAAGCCCTGCAGTTACAGTCAGTAGAGTTTGCCATTGCAAGAACGGTGAAACCAGCCCTCTGATCAGAAAGGGCCTGAACCAGGGCCCAAAACCAACTGTAAACAGCTGCATCCAAGGACATGGCTTGGAACAGAATGTGGCATTTACTTCTATGCTTTTCTCCTATCTTAACAGTAGAGGTGCAATCTGGCTAGCTGGACATCTTTGTTCTACCCACACCTCTGGTTTTGTGGTAGAAATGTAAGAAAGGCAATTATTTCAGGTCTTAAATAGTTGTATTATTTGTGCTCAGACAAGTTTGTTTCCTTCTAAGAAAAACCTAATTTAATCTCAGGTTGACTTTTTATTCAGTTACAGAGAAATGGAAAACTATTTTTCTCTTTTAGCCCTTCTCCTCAACTATAAACCAGTGTTAATGGAGAAGAGCAGCACCTGCAGGAATGGTAATATTTCCATGTGACAACAGGAATGGGTAAAGTGCTGCACAATAAAAGACTTAGTTTCTATATATAGAAATATAACAATTTCACAGATACAGTGATTTTTTTAATTCTGTAACTGATACAGTCTATCAATCCTATAGGCACAGCATGTTGCAATATCAGACAGCTAAGGCCGTGGTATCATTAACTGCTGAACTCCAGACAACAGGTCAAACATTTTAACTATAATAGGAACATCAGCAGCAGTATTTGTCTTTCAAAAATACCATTAAAGCTAGAAAGACAATTCTATACTGAATACCTGAACAGCACAAATATGCTGTAACATCCTCTCATGAAGAAAACTCTTGTGGAAACTGACAGATGCTATGCTGAGATATAAGAATATGCACACCATTTAAAACACTTTATTTTGAAGGATTATACCAAAGCACAACACTGGACTTATGCCAAGCTATTTCTGAATATTAAAAAGTACTCCCTCTTATAGAAGTCATCTCTGGACTGCTGATAACATGAACTGAATATGCACCGGGGTTTAAAATAACTTTCTGAATGCCACTTGAAAAACAGAAATAGCACCATTGAAGATAACAGTGAGAACATATCAGATAAAGACGCTAGGCAACATTTAATCCTATGAAAAGCAGCCTTCATTTTGAAACAGATCTGAAGTTCCAGACAATAGAACTACGTGCATATGTACAATTATGTATATAATGGTTTAGGATTATCCTATAACTACAGCTTCTTGTTCAGACTTCTTTTGTCTGATGATCACACTGTTGAAGTTTCAACATACTCCGTGTAAGAGGGCATTTGAACCACATTAAAAAAATATATCGGAGTATCAAAAATATATATACACAATGTACAATCAAAAAAAGACATTGCTGTGAATTATATCAATATTGAGGTTTGTTCTTAGTTATGCAGAAAAATACAGGCAACATTCCTTCAAATATTCAAACAATAGATTAAAAATCGAAGTGTATTATGAGATAGATGCTTTGTCAGAGTAAAATGTTTTCATTCTGACTAACATTGTCTGCTAGGTTAGCACCCTCTGCCACTTCTATAACATGATAAATACACACACAAAACGTGTAAATGAATGCTATCTTTACAAATCTAAAGTTTAGTAAAGCTGCAGTTTCACTTGCCGCTTCCAAAAGAAATCGTCTCGCTCACCTTTTGCACCAAAATCATTTTTGCAATAATGAGTTGATAGATCTTGGAACCAACACAACCGAAAGTGAACCTGTCACCCATCCTCTGAAGGGAGAAGGGATTTTTTCTCATTCAAATATAACCCCACCTGGAGTACTCTGTCCAGCTCTGGAGCCCTCAGCACAGGAAAGACATGGACCTGCTGGTGCGGGTCCAGTGGATTTTTTAATTAGTCTCCATTAATTAAACAAGAGAGTA
The DNA here is from genome assembly GCF_000687285.1 of Phaethon lepturus. NCBI lineage: Eukaryota > Metazoa > Chordata > Aves > Phaethontiformes > Phaethontidae > Phaethon > Phaethon lepturus. Next base: position 4,409 of record NW_010558048.1, on the reverse strand, counting down.
GATGAAAATAGAATGAAACTCCAGAATAAGGCTGAATACCAAGATACCTGCATTAATACCTCTAGACATTTTTAAAGCATTTGATATGTCCAACATCCTGTCTGATTTAGTGTTATTTATCCTTTCTGATTTACTCTTATTCTTCTCAAGTTTCTCAAGTCAACAACTCTCCTCTTTCTCCAAGTGATTAGTAAATTATGTTTGACTTTGCTGAAGAAGATGCACATTGATATAAAACCATGTACTGAAGTATTTTCCTATGGCTTAAAAAACCACAACCCTTACTGCCTTGGCATATTTATACACATACATATTTCAATATATAGCCTTATACTACCGTAATGCTAAAATCTACACACAGAGCACAACAAAGAAAGATTAAATAATCCTGAAAAGGCTGACAATCAAAACATAAAACCAGAAAAAACCAAAAGGGAGAGCTATAGTGAAAAAAACAAATGTATTTTTCTTTTTGTTTGAACCATCAAGCACCTTAATCTCTTCCTGAATCCAACTGCTACCCTTTGTTTCCTAACACATTAAATTTAAGATGAATGTTACACACACCTGCTCTTCCTTCCTTTTACCTCCATTTGTTTTTCCACTTTCATCCCAAGTATCTTTTTTCTAACTCCAGTTTCTGTAGAAACAGGACAGCTCAAATCCAAAACCAACTTATTAGGATAGCTCAAACGCAAAAAGAATTTATCACCTATCATCAAAGTACTTTTCTCAAGTACTGATTCCTATGATAGGAAGTTTAATAAAAGTCAAACAAGGAAAAGTGTCTCCAAGTGGACCTCCAGTTCAGTTCAGAGTGCTGCAGCCTCTTCTATACCAGTAAGGAGATGTTAAAATACTTTAAAGTGTGTGGGGAGAGGTTGTTACAAATTAATTTTTTGTTATCAACTGATTTAACAGCTTGGTCTCAAAAAACAGATTAAGGATATGACAGCTATATTAATACAATAACATTATACTACAATATTTTTGTCATTTAAAGATGTTACTCATTATATGATCAATGTAATCTTGTGAAATCTCAGTCTAGACCTTCCTCCCAGCATGCCCACAGCAGTCCATTTATCATTTGCTAATCACCTTCCACTTAAAACTGCCTCTCTCACAAAAAAATGCCATGACAGTTTTTCCTTATTAGATAAAGTTCCTCATATCTAAAACATTATACCAGATCTCAAATTTCTTCAGAGCAGAGCACTCAGCTTCTCAAGGTAGAAAAATTAGTTTATTTGAGTCTTCTGTAAAGTGCTATGTAAACCTACAATACATAGGTGAACTACTTAAAGAACTTGAAATTTCAAAAACATTGCAATTTATTCTTCTAGTGACAATAGGTAACCCATTAAAATAAATGCTGCCAAAATTAAAATCAATCAGAATTGCCAATGGAGAATCAGAGACTTAAACATTATAAGATAAAATTATTTTTATTACCTATATTATGTTTAATATAATATTTTTAGGGCTGAAAGTAACACTGCTCTTCATCTCACTGTTCAGTCTACTAAAATATCCAGGATAAGTGAGTAGCTGATACACTCTGTGTAAGACCACAGCTTATCTCTGACAAGTCATCATGATGACAAGAGACTGCACTCTAAATAGCATACTACCCTGCATTTTTATTCACTCAGAAATATAAATTTCATATCTGAGATGAAATCTAAAGAGTTTGATTCCCTCTCCAGAATGCAGGACTACTAATGGTATATAAGGTGACGCCAATACAAAAAAAAAAATTCTAAACCAAGCTTAGATATTTTGTTATTTCAGTTAGATTAGAAAAAAACAAGTAACCTTAACTATACCCATCCTACCACCTTTACTATGTTCTGCTCACAGCCAGTTCCTAAGTCAAGTATAGAGGATTACGTACATAGATTAACTTTGAGCCTGCATCTTACATCCTTGCGTAGCTTTTTGCAAATAGCCTTATTTATGAGGATATCAGATTTGGGCTTTAAGCACATATCCTGTTTCTTTAATTATACAGACACAACAGATACCTTATTTAACCCCATTAAAAAATGTGATAGGAGTATACACAGTCACCTTTTTTAGGCTACTTAAAAGATTAGAAGACATTTTTAGGCACCCCTGAAATGTTGCCAGCTGTTTAGTAACCAGCAACAAAGTGACTCAGCTACTCCGCCTGCAACACTGCCAGGAAATTCTATTCCAAGCCAGCCAAAGCACTTTTACCTTTATCAGAGTATTGGTCCTCTAACGCGTGGAGATCAGGCAGCAGGTGCAAGCAATTGATGCAGCAGTAAGTAAAGAAATCCAACACCACAACTTTTCCACAAAGGTCTTTGTGAAGAGAAATAGGACCTTCAGTGTTTAACCATTGTAGATCTGGAATTCAGAGAACAGACATATTCAGTTAGGGGGAGGGTAAGGAAAGGCAGACATGATAATTTGCACAACACACAATGTTCCTTGTATGTTTCACTAAAAAAAAAAAAAGTTCAGCATCACTTTTTATGCAGGTAGAAAAGCAAACCAAAAGCCTTCTATTTATCAAACTCATCCTTACATTCCACAATTCTTCATACTTAGTAAAGGAAAGGAAGTATTATTAACAAGATTTAATGTAATATTGAAAGTGTGGTTTATATATTTAAATAGGCAACTTTTAATTGAATGAACAGGTAAGCCTCAGAACAATTTTCATACATTTTAAAATATGATCTACATTATTCAACCCCTAACAATGTCATATGGGTAACAGCTATTTATTTAAAACTTACATAAATGCTTGTAAACTAAAAAACTATTAAACTCATAGTGATTTTCCCAAGACTTTTGTAAAGAACTAATTTTAGGGATGACCAAAATATTTTTGTGTTTATAGTTTTCATCTTGATTTTTAAAGTTTGAAATGAGAGGTATAAATTAATCCTGTTTCATGGGAAGAAATACAACCCTTTCATATATAGCCAGTAGTACTCCTGGTCATTTATTTTAACCACTTGATGTAAGACATGAAAGCATTGGCTTCTCACTGGTAATAGATATTCCTCTGATTCCATAAGAAACTAAGCTAAGAAATAAATATCCTACAATATGGTCTGCTGTTATTATCACTCAACATTTGTGAAAATAATAGGAGGAAAAATAGGTAGATGTGATATAATGCAAAGCCAAACTAAATTTTTTAGGGACTATTTTTAACAAATGTATGCTGGCTGATTTAAAAATCCTCAAAACTTCCACCCTGACAGTTTCAGCAAACATTCTTGCTGACCCAGGGAGAAGTTACTGCTATTGAAGTCAGCAGGACATTTGTTTTGTGTTTCACTAAGAGGAGGCTTGGTCTCTACCTCCATGTATTGATAAACATAACATTTATTTCTAAACATAAATAGATGCACACGCATTCAGATTTTATGACAATAATGAGAATAATTTATCAACTACGCATTATTTCTGCAGTACAAAGGCATGGCTTTACGGTTTACTTTTTAAAAGAAAACTAGGTTATTTTATGGCATTGCTCCCCTTTACACTAGAATTAACATACCTTTTGTTAATTGGATTGGATATGAAAAACGATGGCTACCTATTTGAGCTCCTTTTAGAGGGGAAAGTAAGCTTTGACAGAATACAAAAAGTGAAACAAAACTAACGACAAAAGTGAAAATGCAATTCAGCAGTTCAAATGTAGACAGAAAGAGCATTCACTTTGCTCCACTGGTTACAAGTCAGAATTAATTCCCATGATACACATATGATTTTAACCCTGTGGGGTCTCTGTCTTGCAGTCAAATGTCAGTTCACAGTTGCAGAAAGCCTCGCTAAGGTTAAAAGGACCCTGAGCAGGACTTAACCTTTGATTTCACACTTAGCACAAGAGATATAGAAATGCGTGAAACGTGTGAAAGGGAAATGGGCACACCAGTGGAGGATGACATCTCCAGCACACTTTTTATTATCAGAGACATGAAAATTGACAGGCACAGGTAAGTCATGGGGAGAGAGAGCTGGGAAACATCCCAAGCGGCTGCAGTGAAGCCAAGGGAGCTCTGGGGAAAGCCGTGAGAGTTGCTAAGGTTCTTACTATGACCAGAGGACAGAGATATACAATACACTGTCCAGAAAGGAAAGACTTTATTTTAAAAAGTAAATTAATAAAGCTAGGAGAGATTTAGAAGAGAAGCTTTAAAGAACAGGTTTTTGCAACCAGAAGCCGGGAGAGCATTTACAAAGGGGTTCTTTTTTTCTTCTTTGCTCCTGGTGCTTTCAGGAGTGACATTTCCTGTAACTAGAAGAGCCTTTTAAAAAAGCGGCTAGCGGGGCCGCAATTACACGGCCCCTGCAGGCATCGGGACTTCCAGCAAAACGCCACACGGTGAGAGTCGGAGCTCAGCCACATCCACCGGGGGAGA
>NW_010558047.1:0-11093 GCF_000687285.1 Phaethon lepturus | reverse complement strand
AAGCTCCTCCACCAGCTCCCTCAGTACTCTTGGGTGGATCCCATCAGGTCCCATAGACTTGTGGGTATCCAGGTGACATAATAGGTCATTAACTGCTTCCTCCTGCATTATGGGGAGTTTATTCTGCTCTCCATCCCCATCTTCCAGCTCAGGGGGCTGAACACCCTGAGGATACCTGGTCTGACTATTAAAGACTGAGGCAATGAAGGCATTAAGTACCTCAGCCTTTTCCCCATCCTTGGTGAATATGTTCCCCCCCTATCCAATAAGGGATGGAGATTCTCCTTGGCTCTTTTTGTTGTTAATATATTTGTAAAAACATTTTTTGTTATGCCTTACAACTGTGGTCAGATTGAGTTTTAGCTGGGCTTTTGTCTTTCTAATTTTGTCTCTGCATGACCTCATAAGATCCTTGTACTCTTCTCAAGTTGCCTGCCCCTTCCTCCAAAGGTGATAAACTCTCCTTTTTTTCCCTTGAATCACAGCAAAAGCTCCTGCTTAGCCAGGCTGGTCATCTTCCCCACCAGCTCATCTTGCAGCACATGGGGACCGCCTGCTCCTGCACCTTTAAGATTTCCTTCTTGAAGAATGTCCAGTCTTCCTGGACACTTTTGCCCTCCAGGATTGTCCCCCAAGGGACTCTCTCAACCAGTGACCCGAAAAGGCCAAAGTCTGCCTTCTAGAAGTCTGTGGTAGTGGTTTTGCTGATCCCCCTCCTTACCTCACTAAGAATTGAGAATTCTATCATGTCATGGTTGCTAAGCCCGAGATGGCCTCTGACCACCACATCTCCCACCAGTCCTTCCCTGTTTGTAAACAGCAGGCACCTCCCCTGGTAGGCTCATTTAGCAGCTGTGTCAGGAAGTTATCCTCCACACACTCCAGGAACCTCTTAGACTGTTTCTTCTCTGCTGTGTTACACTTCCAGCAGATGTCTGGTAAGTTGAAGTCACCTACAAGAACAAGGGCCAGCGACTGTGAGACTTCTGCCAGCTGCTTGTAGAATGCTTCATCTGCCTCTTCATCCTGGTTAGGGGGTCTGTAACAGACTCCCAGCAGGATATCTGCCTCATTGGCCTTCCCCCTCATCCTTACCCATAAGCACTCTACTTGGTCATCACAATCATTGAGTTCTACATAATCAAAACACACCCGAATATACAGAGCCACCCCATCGCCTCTCCTTCCTTGCGTATCCTTCTGAAGAGCCTATAACCATCCATTGCAGCACTCCAGTCATGTGAGTCATCCCTCCATGTTTCTGTGATGGCGACTAAGTCATAGCTGTCCTGCTGCACAATGGCTTCCAGCTCCTCCTGTTTGCTGCCCACGCTGCAGGCATTGGTGTAGATGCACTCGAGCTGGGCTATCAATTTCACCCTCAAGACTGGCACGCCATCCCTTGGCTCATCTCTAGTGAGCCTGGTTTTATCCCCTTCCCCCTTCAAATCTAGTTTAAAGCCCCCTCGATGAGGCCTGCCAGCTCGTAAGCAAGAATCCTTTTCCCCCTTGGAGACAGTTGCACTCCATCTGCTGCCAGGAGGCCCAGTGCCGTGTAAACTGCCCCATAGTCAAAAAATCCAAAATTCTGCTGGTGACACCAGCCTCTGAGCCACGTGTTAACCAGGTGAGTCTTCCTGTTCCTTTCAGTGTTCCCCCCGCCACTGAAGGGGTTGGTGAAAACACTGCCTGTGCTCCCGCTCCATCAACCTGTCGCCCCAGCGCTCTGCAGTCCCTTTTAATTGCTTTTAGACTTCTTTGCGCAACGTCATCACTGCCAGCCTGCTTGACCAACAGCAGGTAGTAATCGGTGGGCTGTCCCAGATCAGGGAGTTTCCTGGTGACATCTCTCACCCGGTCCCCAGAGAGGCAGCAGACCTCCCTGTGGGTTGGGTCTGGTCAGCTTATTGGGCCCTCCGTACCCCTCAGAAGGGAGTCGCCTGCAACAATTACCCTCCTCCTTTTCTTAACAGGGGAAGACTTGATGCCTGGGGGCTGGCTGACTCGCCCTAAGCAACCCCCAGTCCCATGTCATAACTTACTTCACTCAGCTTATCTAGCTGTTTTCTGGCCAATTCTAAAAACCTAGACAAAACCTAGGAAAGAGGATGATGAAAGAAATATGAGCAAAGTGCCATAGCAGACATTTACAACATTTCTGTGCTACAGTTTGTACTATTAGTCAAAAATAAGCATAAATACATGGTGAGTTTGACTGGAAGTGTTATATTTTGAGTGTTTCTTTTATTTAGCATGCCGATAACTTATGTTTACTTACTGAAATCAAGCTTTCTGCCCGCCCTGCCCACCGCCCCCCCCCCAGTTTAGCAGAGGATAGGCATGTTTTTAAGCGACAACTTCATTCTTAGGCTTAAGTATCAGCAGTTTGACTAGGCAATGATGTATCAAAAAGCTCTGTACTGTAAACAGTACTGTTGCAGGATGTTAGACAGGGTTGTTTTTTTTTCCTGGGTCAAGTTCTATAGACAGGAGAAGTTACTTCAAAATCTTATATTTCAATTAATAACAGTAGTACCTTCACTGTGTTACTTAGTCCTTCCCATACCACAATAAAAGTGTTAGATTCTTAAATCTGCCGTCACACTGAAGAAAGGTCTCTAACCTGCCCAGAATAGCAGCCATCTTTCCTAAAAGTGCAGACACAGCGTACTAGAAGAGCAATGGCCACAGCTTTAAAACTGTAGAATCCACTTGGACAGTACTAATGTATCAAGGAAACTACACTTTTTGTTAGAAGACAAACGAGGGGCCGAAGAGCCCTGGGTATCTTCAGACCATACATAAGTGATTGCCAGGTACTTGTTCTGAAGGATGATACCACTTTGTGCTGTTGGTACCCAAAAGCAGCACAATTACGCAGCTAGACTAAATCCAGGCACAGATGCAGCTGCCAGTCCTTCAGCATGCACTAACAGAGCCACTGAAAGAGTGGCTGTAATGGGAACCCTCAGGGCATCTCATCCAGGGACTGCTGAAGTCCTCCGCTTCTCTGATACATAAGAAACTGCCTAGAGAGTCTCAGTCTGTCCTGCACCATCTGATACCATGGATAATGGGGATGTTGACTCATAGCATGCAACAAGAAACGGTGACGATCAAGCAATTCTGTGAGAGCAGCTTTATGCCATAGGCTAATGTTTCAGACAAGAAATTGAAATAATACTTTTGCAGCCATTACTTTACACATATCACACCCCTTCCCCGGAAGTTTAAGCATTAAGAGGCTGACCCAGATTGTCTTGCAAATTGATTACTTTGACTCTAAGTTATCAAAATACAAGACGTGTTAAAAAGGTTTATTCTTAGAGTTTAAGGTGGGGTTTGCTTTTTTTGTTGTTGTTTAAAAATCAAAGATTGCTTTCTGAAGGCATCTAGGACATCACTTTCTGGTTTTGTTAAACATGTGCAACTGCATGCACAATTTTCTCAATCTACACAGGAGAGAAACAAATGGCTTCTCTCCCCACCCTGCCTTTCGCAGAGTGCCAGACAGTTTCAAGTATTACAGATCTTGAGCAATCATCAGTACCATTTTTAGGGAGACAGATGGAAATTGTCATTATTTCTATAAATATTTAAAGTAGCTTAAGCAATTTCTATGAATATTTTGCTGCTTTATAAATACCTTAAGTAATTCACTTTCTCATTTGGCTATAATGACCGCAGAAAGTAAAATAAGGAATCAGCATCTTTTTACAATACGCCTTCCAAATAGGAAGCGACTGTAGCTCTTGTTTTCTTATGTGTTATATTTTAAGTATACATATGTAAAGCCCACGCAGTGATATATTTACTACCAGAAGGTTTTACACTGGGAAACATACTACAGTTTCAGTGATACAGCATAAAATGAGTTTAGTTTCTTTATTGGCTAAAGGCTGGGTGTCTGTGAAGTTATGTTACATGTAGAAGTGGGGTTTGGGAACTGCACAAAGTCTGAAACGATCTTTCATTGTGTCAGAAGACAGAAGGCTGAAACCACCTGGATAAATTAAATACCCATATGGCAGGTCTGAATAATATGATGTGACCCAGTAGCCACATGCCCATGCTACTGTCAAACAAGCTGCAGCTATTTCAGAGGACCGAATTTGAAGTTACCTGACACCATAGTACCAAGGTCAGAGCATGGGTTCAATATGGGCCAGGGCACATGTTCCATATGTGTTCCTGTGGGTTTACTACCCATTTATTCCGTAATGCTTCTACAGCAATTGATTAAGCTAGACTGAAATGACATATATTAAAAAAAAAAGACCCTTAAAGAAAGAGGGGAGGGAAATTTTTAAACCTGGGATTGTTTTGTGTCTAGTTTACAGCACGGTCCTCCAGTTTGTAACGAGGCAACTTCTTGAAAGGCTTTAGAACCACATCAATGCATAGTTGGTGTACGAGCTAAGGAAACCATATGTTTGTCCTCAAGTAGCCTGCTCTAAAAGATTGTATTTTTTATTTCTTAAGAAAGGAAAAATTCCTCATTGGAGCAGTCTAGCATTATGGGCTGGCTTAATGTGACCCTGTAAACAGTTTAGCTCTGAAGTATAGATAAAGATGATATGATTCAGTCTGCATCTGTTGCCATAAGTGTACAGAAATGTGAACACTCTGGTACTTGGTACAGAATATGTAGCACCTGAGATCTTCAGAAAAAAAAAAAAAAAAACAAACACACAAAACTATTTCTGGGAAAAGGTATATTACAGAAGAAATAGCTCAGCCTCATAGAGACTAAGATTTTTACATCTTAGAAATGCTGAAGAACACCTGTTGCCTCTGTGCCTGAATTTCCAGGCCTACCCTTGTGAGGGATGAAGGAGTTTAAGCTTGGGGTATTGGGAAAAGCAAGACAGAAAGGGGATATCCCAGCATGAAATGGGGGAGAGAAGAGATCCATGGCAGAAAGGCAATCCTCAGGCCTCATGTCTGTCAGCCTCCACTGTCCAAGCTCTTCACCGATTTTATAAGCTAGTGCATGTAGAAAGCAGTCCAGCTGCAACCAGGTCTGGCCCTAGCAGGGTTAACTCAGAAGCAGCAGCAGCAGAGAGATGCATTGACAAGGGCCTTCAGAGTAATTTCTAGAGAACAAGCTATAGAAACAGTCCCTCAAAGGATTTTGTATGAGGAATACAAGTTATTTTTAAGTTTAGGATGATAACTGCAGAACGCAAGGAAGCAACACATTCAAATATCGTGAAAGCTGACACAGAGGGAGACAGTTTTCTGTTAAGTACTAAGATATGCAGCTCTTCCCCAAGTGAAAGACATTCACTGGTTATTTAAATCTACTCCTCCTCAAGCCAGCACAAGAAAGCCATTTTAGTACGAGACGTCCAGAAGCTGCCAGCTCCTGAGGAGGGGGGAAAACAAAAGTTCTTCAGATTTTTTGGTTTCATATTTATAACTGGATTATCTGAACCATGATGGCAGCTAGCTGTTACTGTGGCATGTATATTTTCCTGTAAATTATAACCCATATGTTTGGAATATATTAATTCATTACCAAGCCCACAAAAATAGTTAGCTGTTGCCAGCAAACACAGCATCTAAAAGAGCAGGGGACCAAACCAGACCACTGTGTGCCATTGCTAGCAGGGTAACTTAGACAGGTGTGGTGGACCAATACGTGGTTTCTGTCTCAAACATTTCGTGGTTCCGAGGAACCCACACCTCTCTAGGTACCATGGCTCGAACATGTCTTGGTACAGAGTGGACCCCAGGGAAGAACGAGATCCTGCAGAGCAGAGATACGGTGAGAGGAGACACCAAGGCCTGCAGATGTGCCATTGCCTGTTGCATCAGCCTGTTGCATATGAGTGAAGTTTCTTGGAATACGGAGGGTGCAGGACTTTGACTGTATAAAAATGACACCATCAGAAGCAAAAAGGGGGACTCCCACCACCAAGGAACATCAAGAGGACCAACCAAGGGGACGCTGCTGGATCCACGGGTGGTGATATATTCTTTGCTCCCTCTCTCCTTTTTTCTTTCTCTACCCCCCCTCCTCTCTTTGTCGAAGTGTAAAATAAGTGTTGCATGGGACTTGTTTGTTTAATTGAATTATTTAGTTAGAGTAGTGCCATTGAGTCATTTATGTAACCTCATGCCTTGCATTTTGTATTATTAAATTGTTAAATTGGTTGGCTGGTGTCGTTTCACCTTAATTCAGTCCAGGGGTATCATGAACTTCATCATTGGTCTCACGGGGAAGGAGGTAGTCCTGAACAACTCCTTTCGGGCCGCGACATCTAAATTGGCATCATGGACAGGATCCCCTTGCGAAACTGAACCAACCAGAAGGGACCAGGGCCCTTAGCGCAGCCCCTTCATTGGGAAGGGCCTGACAGGAGAGAAAGGACAGAGGATCTTCTTGTGAAGATCCACACTGGGTATGTGAACTCACAGTAGGCCAAATAAACTGAAGGGCTATAAAGCCCTACCCTGTCTTCCTGGGATGGCTTGGGCTCAAAAGAATTGGCATGACTTGCAGGCAGTGGTGGACCAGATCACTCTTTTGGCAAAGGAAAGACAACTGCAATTGGGGAAAGGAAAGGCAACGGTCTGTGCGGTGTTGGGGGCAGCATTAATTGCCACCCAAGAGGAAAAGTGAGTGGGTAAAGAGATAATTGAGTCCTTGCAAGAGCAGATAAGAAACTTGCAAAGCCAGCTCACTGCTGAGTGTAGCACTACTCAGCGGCCTCACACAATCTTGTCAGATTTACTAGACCGAGAATCTTACAGACTGAATTGCAAGAAAACGGACAGGTGTTTGGCGATACAAGAAAAACGGACTAACGTTCTCCCACCAAATCGGACTGTGGGGACACCGCGGCTCCGTGGTGGTAGCTATTGCAACCAATTCTTTCTTTCCTCTTTCTCTTGCATTTGCGAACCTGTTGTCAGGCAAATAAAAGTTACCTGATGCCTTCGTTTTGAGTCTTAATTCTGTTCCCGAGAATACGAATAAAACCTTGCTCCGGTCTATGACCGGCACGTGACAACAAGCCAAGTGCTTGCTGCACCTCCTCAAGAACCTCCGCAGCCAATAGCTTCCTTTCACTAAGCTCTATCAGTTTATATGATCACACCTAAGTGTGAGAATACAGGATTCAGAGGAGAAAAGGATACTTACTGTTTAGGTGCCTTTTTTTCCTCTCACACATCAATGTCCTGAAGTCACTAGCTTTCTAGCTACTTCTGATCTACACTGCAAATATCTACATTTTCTAAAGTCTTTAATGTCTGTCACACACACACAGAGACCACAGAGAAAATTCTTTTGAAGTATCCTTCACAGCAAAGGTCATTGACAGGAGAGATGATTCCCCAGTTATTTCTCTATCAGATGGTTAGGCCTTCCAGTACATTTTTATTTCCAATTTCTTAATAAGAGTCTGTGGCGATGGTAGACTTTGGCTAAAAATTTTTATCAGGTCAAGGAAGACAGTTTAACAAAGAAGGATGCCAAAAAAGTGATCTGTGGGCATGTGTGTTGGTGTAACAACCGTTTCCTCCTCCCAGAGGTTTTTTCTGTTCCTCCAGTCAGAACAGAAGTAACAGTCACTAGGAAATACTCCCAAGTATTTCCAATGAAAAACAACAAAAAAAGTCTCAGCAGGCTGCTGGGTCTGGGATTTTCCTTTACTGAATGTACACAAATGCATATTAATAATCAGCCTCAAATTTCCCCATCTTAGTAGAATTAGAAGGTTAATTACATGTGAAGGGGCAGGATAACAAAATTTATAAATTAATTTCTAATTCATTTATAATCACTTTTGAAAAAGCATATAATAATCAGTTGCTCAAACAATTCCTGTCCACTGTTAGTTTAGATGCCCTTGAACACCATGTCCAGCTTCTAGCTGTTGCTCTGGAGGAGCATCAGTCTTGATTTTTATTTTTTAACCTTATCTTGTACACATCCAGGGACAGAGCTGTTAATACCAGTCAAACACTTGGCACTTTAGTCTGTCTGAAATGGCACTACATATCTGCCTAGGCAACAGACTCATGCCCAAACCAATTTACTTGAAGTTTATTTGCACTCTTCAATATTGCAGGAAAAGATTATTATTTCTACATATTCACCTAGTATGAGAAAAAAGAAAAAAATAATTATTTCAGAATGTTTATTAATACAGGCCTCAAATTTCCACGTTCTGATATTGATGGAGAAAAACCTTCATAACATCTTGTTCCAAAAGCTCATTTTTTTGTGGGCAGGTACCCATCCCTAAACGATCCTTCTAGTCTGATAGAGTCTGCTGAATGTGGGTTCTGGATTTTTTTCAGAATATGGGCAAGAACTTTTGGACAAAAGGTATTTTGATACTTCAATGTATTTTAGTGCCTCAAAATCCTTTGGTGCAAAAACAATTGTCGGAGCAGGTATGAAGAAAGGGAGAAGTATTATAAAAATAAAAATCAAGCTGGTATTGCTACGATTTTTCATCTTTTCTTAAGTACCCTGCCATTCCAACTTCCTGTCCAATCTGACTTATCAAATAAAAGCAGGCAGCACTAATATTACAGTCAGTCCTTTCTTTGCTAGTTGTACCCATTTCTCCTCATTCTCAAAATACCTGTAGTGTGAAAGCATCTAGTGTGTGCAAGCTCCCAGGTAAAGCTTCTAGATCATAACAACTCCAAGCATGAGAGTAAAGGAGAAATTATATTTTATTGTTAGAATTGATTAAAAAAAACCCACAGAGTTTGGCCTATGGTTTCATAGTAAGATTCGTATCATATGGTATTGTAATTCATACTGTATTCAATTCATATCACAACATGTTCACTGCTTCACCTAATATCTGACTCTGCATCAAATTCAAGTATACTGTAAGTTTCTACTTGAGTTACAGTGAAAAATGCAAGCCTGACTTTTGTGAGAAGTGTGTAAGCCTTTCTATACCAAGCCTCAACGTATTAGCATGAGCACCCAAAGGGGAATCCATAGGAAACTCAATTATCAGAAGTTGGAAGAATGCTGTTCTGGTTGTGTGATCTTTGACGTGTGTTACACCAGAAAGAACAGGAAAAAAAATTAAGTTTCAAAGGAATTTCTTATACTCAATGAATTTTGGTCTGAAATAAGACCTGAAAACTTAAAAGAAGAGTTGTGCAGAGTAGTTACACATTTCACAGGTGCTAATGTTTTTCTTTATTTTTTGAGCATTAAGTACCTAAACTGTAGCCTGAATGTAACCAACATTAATCACGTACATCTTTACTACCACAAGACCTCATCACCAGTGAGGATACAATAATATCCAAGATACCTAAGAGCACTCTAACTGTAAGATAACAGACCATAACATGTTGCCCAGTTAATTATAGGCTCCCAACCTATGCACCTTCTCCCCACCTTTATAAACTGATGTGCCCTATTTTTTGCCCATAGGACCCTAAATGAAAGGGCTGGCATATCTATCAACTGAAGTTAGATTGGGTCCTTCCTCATTACTATATAACCAGAGAATACTTAAGTGAAAAAAACCCAAACAACCAAAAAACAATCAAAAGGGTAGGGGAAGTCTTGGTAGAAAGTCAAAGTGACAGTGTGATACCTGTATATACCCTCAGTGTGCACGGCCTTCACCCCCCACAGTCTATATGAGCCAAACTCTTCTTTGAAGACAATCTGAGCTCTGGTTTCCTAAATATTCCCAAAGACTTTGAAATAAATAGGAATAGATGCAAGTACCGGTACGCCTAGCTCACCCAGGCAGTTAACCAAGAACTCAACTGCCATTAACATAAAAAAAACCAATGACAACAATGGCAATGTTTCCAAACAATGGCAACAATGGCAACAATGGCAACGATTCCAACCAACGGCAAAAATAGCAACGTTTCCAAACAATGTCAGCAGTGGCAACGTTTCCAAACAATGGCAACAACGGCAACAATGGCAACGTTTCCAAACAATGGCAACATTTCCAAACAACGGCAACACTGCAACGTTTCCAAACAATGGCAACAAAGGCATGAATGACGGCAATGGCAACGTCTCCAAATAATGGCAACAATGGCAGCAATGGCAGCAATGGCAACAATGGCAACATGGCAACAATGGCAACATTTCCAAACAATGGCAACAACGGCAATGTTTCCAAACAACAGCAACATTTCCAAACAACGGCAACGTTTCCAAACAATGGCAACAATGACAACAGTGGCAACAATGGCAACGTTTCCAAACAATGGCAACAATGGCAACAATGGCAACAGTGGCAACGTTTCCAAACTATGGCAACGTTTCCAAACAATGGCAACAATGGCAACAATGGCAACAATGGCAACGTTTCCAAACTATGGCAACATTTCCAAACAATGGCAACAATGGCAACGTTTCCAAACAATGGCAACAATGGCAACAATGACAGCAATGGCAACGTCTCCAAACAATGGCAACAATGTCAACAATGGCAGCAATGGCAGCAATGGCAACAATGGCAACATGGCAACAATGGCAACATTTCCAAACAATGGCAACAACGGCAATGTTTCCAAACAACAGCAACATTTCCAAACAACGGCAACGTTTCCAAACAATGGCAACAATGACAACAGTGGCAACAATGGCAACAATGTCAACAATGGCAGCAATGGCAGCAATGGCAGCAATGGCAGCAATGGCAGCAATGGCAGCAATGGCAGCAATGGCAGCAATGGCAGCAATGGCAGCAATGGCAGCAATGGCAGCAATGGCAAGGGGTCCAAACAATGGCAACAACGGCAACAATGGCAACATTTCCAAACAACGGCAACGTTTCCAAACAATGGCAACAATGGCAACAATGACAGCAATGGCAACGTCTCCAAACAATGGCAACAATGTCAACAATGGCAGCAATGGCAGCAATGGCAAGGGTTCCAAACAATGGCAACATTTCCAAACAATGGCAAGGTTTCCAAACAATGGCAACAACGGCAACAATGGCAATGTTTCCAAACAATGGCAACAGTGGCAACAATGGCAACGTTTCCAAACAACGGCAACATTGGCAACAATGCCAACGTTTCGAAACAATGGTAACATTGGCAACAATGGCAAAATTTCCAAAGAATGG
>NW_010558046.1:0-58447 GCF_000687285.1 Phaethon lepturus | reverse complement strand
AACCCCCATTCCCCGACCCCCTGCGCTGCTGTGGGGAAGGAGAGAGAGAGAATTTAGGAGTACAGTTAAGCCTGGAAAGAAGGGAGGGGTGGGGGGAAGGTGTTTTAAGATTTGGTTTTATTTCTCATTATCCTACTCTGATTTGATTGGTAATAAATTAAATTAAATTTTCCCCAAGTTGAGTCCATTTTGCCCACGACTGTAACTGGTGAGTGATCTCTCCCCGCCCTTATCTCGGCCCAGGAGCCTTTCGTTATATTTCTCTCCCCTGCCCAGCTGAGGAGGGCAGTGACAGAGCAGCTTTGGTGGGCACCTGGTGTCCAGCCAGGGTCAACCTACCACAAAGCCTAAGATCTGATCTTACTGTTTTCCACAAAGACACTTTGGACCACAAAATTATTCTGTATAAAAAACATATATCATCGTGTCAGTTTTCTGCAGTTCACAAAAGCGTGTTTTTGCACTAGTACTAGTTGTAGTCGGATTGACAGCAACAGCAGTATAAAATATGCTGGCAACTTCAGATCTTTTTGAGGGCATCCATTTGTATGTCAGCAATCTAGGAGCTACCTAGTCATAAACTGTGATTACGTTCTCATATACTAGCTCTCATTGTAACAATTGATGTCACTTCAGTGCAGAAAAATGATCATTTGTCTACTGATAAAGCAGATATGAGGTCTCAAGTTTGAGGTCTGATGATGCAATCTCCCTTGTGGAAACTAGGGACTCCAGTTACAGGATAGCCTTAATAATGTGAATTTACAGCACATCCAATTTAAAATTCAAGTTTTATATAGAGAGGTCACATCTTTCATTAGCTCAACCAGTGTAGTTGGAAAAAAAATCACAGGTTTTTGAGCATAAATTCTTTTTTGCATCCCAAATGGGTTGGAAAGTTCAAAGCTAAATGCAGACTGAGAACGACTGCTCTGAATTTAATTAGCAGTGTTAATCAGTTTGACCACATGAAAGGAAAGGTTATTCGTATCTATAGAGTAAAAGGAGAGGTGTTAAGCTAGTTTTCTCTTGAGAATAAAAGAGAGGCAGGCCATTTATCACCTGCAAAGCATTGAAGAATTAGTGAGAGAGAGGGATAATAATGGTCCAAGAAAACAGTATGCTTTTGAGGTCCATGGCTTTGCTCCTCAGTAGAATTAGGAATTATAATTCCCAGAACTGAAGAGCCAAAGCAGAAGGGTCTTTATAAAGAAATACTCCCGTACCAGTAGTGGATGTTTCTATCCTTTTGTTGTTGTCTCTATGTGCCCCATTTATGGTGACACTCAGTTATTTGAAACAAAACTGCAATAAAAATCAAATCTGTTGGAGTACAGAAGAATGAAAGTCTGTGGCATAGGTCAGTATTGGTGTTTCCTTGGAAAGAATAGCCATGTTGTGGTTATGTGAGCTATTCTGTGTCAGCAGAGTAAGTGCCAGAGGAATTCTTAGCAGAACCTGGAAGAAAGAGAATTAAAAATAGTCTTTACTTCTGGCTTTGAAAGTGAGTGCTGACTCCCCATGAAGGTAAGGGATGAAAGCCTGACCAGTGATACAAACTGTGGGGGTAAATTATTCTGCCACTCATGCTCCCCCCCACCTATTTTGTTTAGAAATCACAAGAACCCAAATCTTTAAAGGTGCTTAGAGTGCAAATCACCTGTTGAACTTATTAGCTTGTTGTTTATTAAACTTCAGTACCTATATTTCTTATCTTGGTGTTCTGGGAGATCCCAGCACCAGGATGAGACTGGCACACAGCACCATCCCAGCCAGCACCTGGGGCAGAAGCTGGGGTAGCCCCAGGGAAGAAGACAGGAGAGGAGACCAGCTGGGATGACTGGAGAAAGAGAGACTGGTAGGAGTGTCCCAGAGCACTCCTTTCCTGCGCTCCAGATGCAGCCGACCTAGTCTGACCCTCCACGCCTATCGCAGCCGCATCGGAGCGCATCCTTCTGCACACAGGCTTCCTTATGCGCTTTCCTGCAATGCAGTTAAATAGACCTAGTAAATATTCACGTTTGCTTTGAAGAAGAAATTTTTGCTCTGTCTAGCTTATATGTAGAGTACTATGGTCCTAGAATTCCTAGAGTCCATGGGTCCACGTGGCATCTGACAGGCTGCGCAGTATACATAAAATTTTCATTTGGACTTCCTTAATTGATGCCATGAGTGGACATTTGGAAAAAAAAGAATCCGTTTGCAATTCTAATCTGAGTCTGTCAATTTGGATTTCCTAGTTTTCATCGTATTTTATTGTTTGAATCACAAGCACTTGGTATGATCCTGTGAGCTTTCTTTTCCTCTCTCACTCATATTCTACTGCTTCATCAGTATATGACTTTCTAAAAAGAGCTGAGGATGTGTATGGAAAATATTCTTCCATCTCCAATATTACCCTGAGCTTTCTGCAAAGAATACTATATTTCTCTCTGAAGTTAAGTTTGCAAAATAGCTCCATGTTGCCATAGCTCCACGAAATATATAATTTTTTTAATTTTAGAATGCTGAAGGCAACTTAGATGTGGAGGAGCTGAAGATATTTTAGGAATAGTTGAGGTCAGCTGAATAATCCACTCCGATCCCCTTTGTCATACATGCCACAGAATCACAATCACAGGCATCTTCATCAAGCCCCAGACTCTTAAGGAGAGGTATCCAGCCTTGATTAAAGGCTGTGAAGGATAGATAATCCAGTGTATACCCAGTAAATTGTCCCAGTGGGTAGTCACCCTCACTACTAAAAATGTTTCATATTTCTAGTGGCATATTACTGAATTTTCCTTTAATGCAACCCGTCAATGTATTATGATATATACTCAGAAATTGCTGCAAGTTTTCCTCACCCTTCTTATACCATATTGATGGTTGCTGTTTTTCTAGTTACTGTTGGATCAATTAATGACATTCCTTGAAATTTCCATCACTGTCTCTGCATTGACAAATGTTATATTAAACTACATTTAGAGGAAAAGTTTAAAACCCTTTCACAGTAATGCAATTAGAGTGAACATCCTTTTACATCCATCAGATGTGAAATCCATTGCACACAATGGATTTCATCTGAAAAACTCTGCTTCTGCTGTCTCTGAGAAGTGCAAGTTTTATCAGGTGAGGCAGATATTTAATTACAGTTATCTTGCAAACTTAAGGCTAAAGTGTGTCCACTGTCAGGAATAAAGACAGTGATTCTGACCATAACCGCAAGGTGGGAATAATTTCACTGAAATCAGTGACAATTGCATTACGGAAAATTAGCTCAGAGTCTTACTTGACATCTTTTTTTAACACATTACAGGCCAGCTTCTGCCATTCTTGTTAGTGCTAAATAATCCTTCTCACAGAAAAACGCTGTAGAGAATGGCCCTTTAAAGTACACTCATTTCTGCACTAGTGGTCAGAAGGGGATGAAGAAGTATCGAATGAAAATTTTGAAGTTTCAGTAAATCTCTGTTCTGTTCAGCTTCTCCACAGAAAGTGCCAAGGTGCTTATTTGAAGTGCTCAGATGGCAAATCAGGTTCTACCAGCCTTTCTGTTTCAGCCACTGATTACAGCTATAAGCCTTTGATAAACTCCATGGAATGGGAAATTAGCCTCATTTGACTTTCTAATTTTAATTTTTATAGCTTACTGCTGTTTTAAAAAATAGCCCAGTTGTATTTTTATTGCTAGAAATAAACAGGAACCTGTAGTTTCCTTCCCACTGCAATGGCTATATTATAAATAGTAATTATAAATTAAAGGTAAATAAAAAAATATATGTTGCTCCCCATGCTAGGCAGCATGGAGTCAATACTGCCTGCATTCCCAGTTGGCAGTGTGGTCCTGAAAGTACAGATTGCTGAGCAAAGAATAACCACAGCACCTTGGTCCAACTGCTGCTGCAGAAGCATTAGGAGATCGGTGGCATGTTTGCGCAGAAAAATAAGCATGTAGCAAAGGATTTCTTCAATTACAGTTACTTCTGAGAAATTAATTAATTTAAATGCATGAATAAAACAAAAATTTGAAATATTTTCTATCCTCAATAGGATACCTCATTTTAAAGTGTAAAGCCTAAATCCTAATTTTTATGGATATTTTTTGGTAATTTAAAATCAGGGAGTCAAAACCAAGCATTCAACCGACCTTCTGTGTAAAACAGGTCCTTGAACTCCACTGGTAGTTTCCACAGCAAACACAGCTTTATAAATACCTGAGATACCTAGAAATTATTTTTTGAAAGGAATTCAATCTTGAGCAAAAGATTTAGCTAAAGGCAAATTTACTACCCCTGTTAGCCAGTATTTCATTGGTTAATTGATCATAAAGATAAAAATACTGCACTTTGCATTTTTATAGCTTTAATATTTGACTACTGGATTGAAATCAGATTTACAGGAAGTTTTTTAAATATTTGCTTTATAAACTGCAAACTGCAATCCTCACATGTACAATCAGGATGATGAATCGTGCTAGGTTACAGTTGTAGCATCTCTGAGTTGAGACTGATATCTTAACTTGTTTTTCATGTGGCTTGCTTTAGGTTGTTTTTCTTTTGAAGATTCCCCTCTCCAGCAGTCTCAGAATAGAGTATCCTCCAGACTTTATCTCAGTCTGGTAATTCTCTTTGAGCAATTTAGCATTATTTTCATGTCTGGGCTAAAGACCTGGAAGAACTCTTCTGTAGATATCAAGGAAACACCATTTTCTCATTCCTTCCTAACATTTTTTTTTTAACTTCCATTTCCCAAAATCTCACTGGAAGAACATATTGAGGTTATCTACCATTAACCTTGAAGTTTTTTCAGGATTCTGCTTCTAGAACACAATCTTGCAGTCTGAACTTGCCCTTCTCAGTTTTGATGTTTGTGACCTCTCTTAAAAGAAGCACGACCCTCTCTAAGTAAATCTACTCCGGTAATATTTGGAGCCCGTTTTTTCTTTTCATTATGCATTTATACTTCACATTTTAAAAAGTATAGAGACTGCTGTTTGACTCAGGATGCTCAATGGTCCCTAATATTTCTGTCAGGTCAAGCTAAATGTTGTCTATTCAAATAGAATAAATCCTCACCAAGTACCCCTATGAAGAGCCTGCCTCTATCTTCTCTTCCTTGTAGGTACAAGTAGGCCACTGTTAGGTCCCCTGAAGCTGTCTCTTCTGAGGGCTGAACAAGCCCAGGTCCCTCAGCCTCTTCTCATAGGGCAGGGCTTCAGCCCCATTGCCATCTTGGTGGTCCTCTGCTGAACTCGCTGCAATTTATGGATGTCTTGTTCTGGGGTGCCAAAGCTGGATGCAGCGTGGTCTAACAAGTGCTGAGTAGAGGGAGATGATCGCTTCCCTCAATCTACTGACTCTGTTCCTATTCATACAGGCTGGGTGCTGTTGGCACTTTGGCTGCCAGGGCTGGCTCATGCTCAGCTTGCTGCTCACCAGGGCCCCCAGGGCCGTTACAGCAGAGCTGCCCCTTGCCCGTCATGTCCTCCTTCCCAGGGGCAGGACTTTGCATCTCTCTCTACTGAATTTCACAAGGTTCCTGCTGTGTCATTCCACCTGGAAACACTGCAAATAGCCCTTCACAATATTTTGGGCAGCCCATTTTTGGTCCTAGTTACAGATCGCCGATGATTCCCAATATCCATTCCACTCCTGTTTACTCTGTAAAATGGCCAGCTGTTACTAAGGGTAAACATGTTACCCTTACTGGTATTTATCCAGAGACATTTTTTTTTTTTAAATAAACCTCGTTATAGCTATCTCGGAAAATGCAAACAGAATATAGGTGCTGGTAAATAGCACTTCTGTTGAAGCAGAATGTTACTTCTTGAATAAAAAATGTGAGGCTGTTTTAAAGGCTGTGCTATGGAGTGTTAGATTAGTCACTTGCCAAGATAATAGGTCTGATTCTCCATGGTGCTACTCCAGCTGCACTTCTTCCTGTTCATACCCTTGTAACATCGCTTAAAACTGAAGTCATACACTGGTGAATCAGGCCTAGAAAGTTTAAGAAAATAAGAAATGAAGGTGTGGTGGGAGGTTAATTTCCCTCCTACAATATTTCACAACAGTGAAAGCAACAAAAACTATTTTTTTTTTTTTTAAACTGAAAGAAATGTCATCTAGCTCTCAACTCACCACACAAAGTACAAGTGCTATTGTTCAACAGCTGCTTGCAAAAAAGTCCCTGGTTTGTGGCATGCGATGTTTTCTTCTGACGCGCTAACAATTATCATTGTCTGGATAGACTATTAAAATATTGGAAAATGTACTAGTGAAATATGCAAAGAGGAAAATTTCTGTATCAGCAATAGTGTGGCCAGCAGGAGTAGGGAAGTGATCGTGCCCCTGTACTCGGCACTGGTGAGGCCGCACCTTGAATCCTGTGTTCAGTTTTGGGCCCCTCACTACAAGAAGGACATTGAGGTGCTGGAGCGTGTCCAGAGAAGGGCAACGAAGCTGGTGAGGGGTCTGGAGCACAAGTCTTACGAGGAGCGGCTGAGGGGACTGGGGGTGTTCAGTCTGGAGAAGAGGAGGCTGAGAGGAGACCTTATTGCTCTCTACAACTACCTGAGAGGGAGTTGTGGTGACGAGGTTGTCGGTCTCTTCTCCCAAGTAACTAGCGATAGGACAAGAGGAAATGGCCTCAAGCTGCGCCAGGGGAGGTTTAGATTGGATATTAGGAAAAATTTCTTCACCGAGAGGGTGGTCAGGCATTGGAACAGGCTGCCCAGGGAGGTGGTGGAGTTACCATCTCTGGAAGTGTTCAAAAAACGTGTGGATGTGGCGCTTCAGGCCATGGTTTAGGGAACATGGTGGCGCTGGATTAATGGTTGGACTTGATGATCTTGAAGGTCCTTTCCAACCGAGTGATTCTGTGATTAAATTCCCTAGCGTGGAATTATTCTTATGCCACAATCCCATCAGAGGCATACCTGCTGCGGCACAGACACAACCGTGGCCACAGATGCTTCGAGATAAAAATAAGAGAAGAAAAATAGGAAAAATAATATTTAATGAAAGCACGTACTTCAAAGCACCCAGAATTAAAAAATTCAGACCCACAGTTTGCTGAATGCCTGTACAGTATAGAAGAATTCATATTGTTCTTCCAAAACTGATGTGACAACACTGCTATTCGAGGAACTGGGATATAGTTGCGGTTCTATGGAGTGACAAATAAGTTCTCATCTATTTCCTTTAAAATAAGTAAGTTGTTCTTTTTTTTACTAATGGTGGAGAAAAAAAAATGTGCTCGAAACAAGGTCTTATCTTTCTTTTGCTTATTACTTTTCTTTCTTTACCCTGTCCTTTACAGTCAGTATATGACAATGTGACAGTAAATAGCTTACCTTAAACTTAGAAGTTTCTAGCAAACTGTCTACCTATGTTAACCCATAGGGAACATAATGGACTACTGAAGAGCTTCTTTTAGTTTCCAAGTACATCAAATGAAGATCATGATTGGAAGACTTTTATTCTTAGCTTTTTAGTTCAGTAGAAATGGGTTTAGATGTTAGCAGATCTATTTGGTGTTATTTGGGGAATTAGAACTTCTCTACATTTCCAGAACATTATGCTCAATAATACTTTAAAACAGTACTAATTTATCTGCTGCATTGTCAAGTTATGCCATCTTAGTAACAAGAAATGCAGTATGAAATTGGGGAAAAAAGCTGCATAATAGTTTGATCTCTGTATAATTGAGTTTTGCAAATCTGCCCTCAGATGCTAAAGCACAGCTCTGTCTAATTTGCAAGAGCAAGAGACACACATATCTGAACAAAAATCAGCACTTACTGTTTAATTCCTTCACAAATCTGCTTAGTACATTAACATCACTATACCGTTACTCTATTATTACTCTTTTCTGGGCCAATGTTCCCTGACACAACCTTCCCCTAAAGGGTTTAGCTTTCCCGACATGAAAAGGAGTGCAGACTCAAGATGTAATTTTGATCTTTATTTCTGTGTTTTGCAAGAGAAAATGTGATTGTGGCAGCAACACCAGCAGCCAAAGGGTGAACTGTCTGTGATTTGCCTTTCAGCAGTAAAGCAAACATGTTCCTTTGCTTATACCATTAGCAGTCAAATTTATCATCGTTGTGTTTAATCCTATCCAAGAACAAGTCCCCAGAGTGCTTTATGAACACAAATCGAAGGTGGTCACTGCCCCAGAGAATTTTCATTTTAAATCGTTCAGATGGGAAATGAGAGAAGAGCCATCCACAAGCTGTCAAGGAATACTACAATAATTTAACTGTTTGGGACATTTTAGAGGAGGTTTCAGAGAGAAGGAATGCAAAAGGGTCTAAGGAGGAAATGAGCTTAGGGAAAAGGAAGGGAGGGCTGGTGAGGAGGACGTTTCCAGGGAGAACAAAAGGGGCAAAGGTAGACTGGAACTTGGATAATACAGGAGGAAGCCAACACGCATGAGAACACAGCAGAGAAGAGCCCATCAGTGCTAGCAAATATCTGAAACCCCCTAACATCTGACTCCCTGTCTCACCAGCTGGGATCTCTCACCAGTTATTTCGCACCTTCTGGTCAGGTCCTCCCAGACAGCAGTGACCCTCTCCTGCTGTCTGCCACCATTCCTGACATTGCTTTTGCTGTTCAGGAGCCCGTGCTTGGTTGCCCTCATCACCAGTGGAGATCCCATGAGGTCACTTAACACCACCGCTGCAGTACGGTGCTGAGACTGTTGCAACAGTATCAGAATACATAAGCGTTCCCTTTATAAGAGAAACATAATTTTCTAGAGTTTCATCATTCATGGCACATACCCTAAGCCAACCCCCACAGAATGAGTATTGAAAAAAGAGAAAACTCAACAGATAAGGAGTGTGCCATAAGGATAAGGACAGTTCAGTGTACCATTAGGGCAAGCCTTTCAGAGTTTAAGAGAATGAGTCTGCAATGAGAAAAAAAAAGGCGTTGCTTCTCATTGCAGAGCTGCATTTGAAAAGCCCCATTATGTTGGAGCAAGCACGTTTAACGCTTTTTCTGCCAGGCATGAGGTACCCTAGGAAAGGAACATCCTCTGCAAAGCAAGCAAGGTCAGCAGATCAGACTGCATCAGGCACATAAACAAACACATTTCTAAAACCCCATTTCCTCTATAGGCTTCTTAAGGAATTATTATGAAAGGACAAAAAATAGCCATTCCAAAGTATACTTAAAGATTTCCCTCTGGTTCATGCACACAGGTTTGTTTAAAGGACAAACCTTTCTGTGAGACAATATGAAGAACATGTCCTAGAATTTATGTTACTGTAAGTTTTACATATTACTTAAGTGAATGCAAATGAACTTGTCAGCCTCTGATCCTGTATATTAGAAACTGAGGAAGCTGCAACTGCACGTAGCCAGCACCATTGTCAACATTAATCTGTCACTGGCAACGATAATATGGGAAGAAATATTTTTCTGACAAACATCGTCAGAGTAAAGGTATTGCAAAGCCACACTGTATCACAAGTTTTTCACCAGGATCCATACTAAAGATGTCTTAACGAGAATTTGGTTTTAAAACCATTTGTTGATAACAAAGCCTGATTCAAACTCTTGCTGGTGTCATTGAAAATAATTTGTTCACTTAGAATGGAGACTTCTGCCTTCAATGAGAGTGGGGTGAAGCCAATACATGAACAGTGCTGAAGAGTGCTACTGTCTCATCTCATGCTTGTGATTGAGCCTTGACCCTTAGAAAACATCTGAAACAACACTCATTGAGTATTTACTTTTGTTCAAAAAAACAAAATGAAATCATGTATCAGGAATTACATTCTTCCCTCCCCATGTCAGCTGAGCAGTTAGAGTGGAACGATGTATAGTTCCACACACTTTCAAAAGGCTCTTTCATCATCATGCCTTGGTGTCAGTGCAGTGTTTTAACTAGATAAGTGGCAAGACCACATACACGAATTTTTCTGCCAACTATCTCTGCTATCAAATGTTTAATCAATTTACTTTACACAAACTGAGTGATTGAGGCTACAGTAGAAGCCTTCTTCACATTCTTTTCACCCTTCTTTGGTAAATAAAGATATCTCCTCCCCAACAGCTCTCTTTGCATTGTGCTTCATAGATGCTAAATTAGCTCATCTCAGATAGCCTGGCAGAATTCAGAAGTTACCGCCAACACTGAGCTCCTTTGACTGTGCTCCTTGAGAGACAACCCTTGGAGGTGAAGGTGGGGATGTTACTATGGAGACAAGAGGAGTCAGCATCGCTCATGTCCCGCTTGCGCACAGTGACATTTCTGGATCTCTATAGTAACAGAGGAGTTTCTTGGTCTGTCTGCCCATCTGCTAGGTGAAAGAGGAGCCCTCAAGGACTGAGATGCAAAGAGTGGTTCAGGTGACTGTAGTTAGATTGCACAGACACTCAAATAAATGGTTATTTTCCCTTGGTTCATAGTACAATATTTCTGTTACTGGACGGCAACCTGAAATATGGAATCAAAAGTGATAGTTGAATTCCAGTGAAAGACAAAACAAAAGTTATGGTTTAGGAAAAGATGAGTTTACAAAATTAAGCTACGCATATACAGAATACAGACTTGCCTCTGTCTTTTCATGTTCATATTTAATATTTTACATTTTGAGTTTTTACAGTGACTAGTCTGTGCTTAAGGAGCTGAGTTGGATTTACACAAGGCATTAAAAAAACTAATTTCCTCCATTTTTTTCTCATAATGTGAATTGTGATTCTTAAAAAAAATTGTAATGGAACTCAAAGAATGTTGAGAAATGCTTAAATCAGAGAACTGTTAACAGTTGTTATTTGAAGCTGTTTCCCAGGTAAAGAGGCTGAGTATTTGTAGCTGCAGCCAGGAATTACAGCTGGTTCTTACCCTCGCTTTGAAAGACTTAAGACATTTCCTGTAATTACAGGTAATTATAAATTTCCTGGTGAATGCAAATGCTTCAGGGTAATGGAAGGTTGCGTGGAGATGGATGTACCCAGAGAGGGAAATTTTGCGTTATCAATTAGCATCTCTATTATTTGCATAATCTAGGTAATCACAGAGCAAGCTGAAGCCCTCAGGACTAAGCATGATGTCTTCTGGTTCCTCCTTTGGTTTTGTGGTGTGGGAATAATGCAGAAGGGAACCGAGAATGATCTAATTTTTACAGCGAGGATTTCTGATCCTTTCAATGGAAGGACCACAGACTGAGTTAAGGTTCTGCAACTGTTTTTTTGCTAACATTTTTGTGTCTCTCCTTCACATAGATGCAGAGGTCCAGGTCTCACTACCAACAGTTTTAGTGGGGGCAGTCCCTTATCTCCATTTACTTTCAGTTCACTTTCCCAAACATTTGAGAAACATTTTGCCAAATCAGATTTTCCTGTGTGATAAAAAGAACTGGGACAGATAGCACTAAGCACCCAGAAAAAGGAAAAGTTTCAAAAGATCTGAAATGAACCTCTGAGCAGCTGCTCAGTGTTTTCAAAAGGATGCTGTGATTGCTTATAGAGCATGAAAATGAACAGGGCAGTAACAACAAGCTACATATCACTCAAGTGTCAAGTGAAACAGTAAAGCAAATCACAGGGTCAGAGGGTGAGCTGAAACTCAAAAAAGTACAATTAAATAAGAAAATCAGCCAAAAAGGCAGAAAAACCAGGCAAAAAGACACGACAGGAAGCATACAGAAGTTTACATGTAAGGGCAGTACTTTCTGTAGAGTTTGTCTCACAGCATTGTGCATTGTGCATTGTGCCTTTTGCATCGTGAGCTGAGAGCACGATCAACCTCAGAGAGGATTTGGGTTAGAGATTTTCTTATCAAATATTCATCAAAGGCTATGGGAAATAGGGGCATTGCTTATGCTTCCTTGGACAAAGCGGGGAGCTTTCAAATTCAGTGAGGCAACTGGGCAAGGTTGGGAGCTGCAACATGACCAGAATTAACAGGACCTGCCTGGTCACCCACAGGGAATTGGAGAAGCAGAAAACAGGGTGTTTTCTTCTTTCTGCTAAAAAAGCCACAAATTTTCCAGCGCGATTGTTCAAGTGTTGTCAGTTGGTTTATGGTCATCTAGTGGATAATAAAAACAAGGCCTGAAAGAAGAGAACGTTAAAAGGACTGAAGCCTGGGGCTCTCTTTCTATTCCCTGGCTGATAAAATTGCCAACTGACAAGCAGTAACCCACAGCAACCAGAAAAATTTATTGGTGATACAAGTTAATAATTACAGTGGTACACTGTGCCTGTAGCTCTGGGATAGACTGATGTGCTTTCTTGCTGTCTCTTTTGAGCTAGACTATAGAAGGCCACATCCTGCAGTTATGTTCAGGGCCTTATTCAGCCAGACACTCAATGCATGAAGCAGATCTCTGACTCGAGATTGAAAGCTCTGGCTTGCCCTCCATGAGCAGCTGATTTGCACCGCAGACTGTGCAGGGAATGAGTTGCATTTCTCCCTTTGAAGATTTCTATCCCTCCTATGATACTTTTCAATTTGAGATGGACCACCTTATTTTCATCTAAAATGTACTTAATAGCTTACAACTTTCTGCACTGCTATTAGTATCATCATGTCCCTAAATCTCTTTTCAGTTTCTTAGGCTCTGAAACTCCTATTTTTCACCATGTGTTTCAGAAAAGAAGTATTTTTCAGACTATCACTTAACTCAATTAATGTCTCATTTTTCTTTGACAGCACAATGTGTGTTATCATTATGATTTTCATGATCTACTTAGGAACTCAAAGCAGTTAATTGGGTTTTTTTTCTCTCACAAGAACTCGTTTTTGCAAAAGCCCAGATTAATTAGGCCTAAATTAGGAGCTTAGTCACTCATGGAGAGTGATTCAGCCCACCTCACACCTAAACTGACCCTTCAAAGTACCTTGTTCTATGGAAGGAACCTAAAGCAATTAGGCTTATGGCGTAGGTGTTCCAGTTATCTGTGTAGAGCTAAGTGGGAAGGACTATAGTCTTTTGCTTCTTGTGGCAAAATCTTAATTCTTTGCTCTTGTTCATAATGACAGCTAATTTACTTTGCCTTCAGTGACAGTTAATTCCATTTGCCTTCTTTTTTTAAAATACACCCCAAATAGCATGCTGATCGACATGCCGTTTTGGAAATCTAGTATCAGCTCTTCTATCTGAAATTGTGGTTTGCAATATCAGATCCTAAGGCAAAAGCTTATAATATGTTTAATTCCATGTGTTTGCAGTAGCACAGAATTAGTAAAAGGGGGAAAATGTCTAACACGTACATAAGTACAGACAGAACAAGTTTGCAAAGCTGGGGTGTTATCTAATGACCTCTGGCTTACATATATAAAATGCCCAGTTTTTACTGTTTGTAAAAGTTCTTGTTTAACAGTATCTCATTGTATTTTCACAGATCAACAACTAAAAATAAGCTAATGTGTTTCTAGGAGCTCTGTAGTAATGGTAATGAGCATACTCTTGACCAGTGGTAAATGCTTTGACTTCGATTCTCATCCTGACCCCTCACTAGTGCATGACAAACTCAGTCCTAATACTACTCTTTTCTTTTCCTGCTGCTCTGATTTTGTCGTTTGACTTTAAAAAATACCTGCATTGCATCTGGGTTTTCTGTGCACTAAGGAATCAGAATGGCAGAACAGGCTCATTCTGAAATCCGCAGTAAGGTGAGTCAGACTCCAGTCATTGCAGAGCACAACTAAGAGTTGTTTGGAGAAGGCGAATGGCAGAGCAGAAGAGATGCAACTTACCAGCACCGGAACTCTTCTAGTTGTATTGATACAGTAAATATCTCCTTGCTTTTGGTTTACCATTTCCTTTGAACCTATCCAACTCGTCACATAATTGATTTAAAATAGGTTCTGTTTGCACTCAGGAAAGCCTCCTTTTTCTTCCATTCTTCATGTCCCATACCATCAATCCTCTTTCGCACTGCCAACAAAACTGGAAGCTCATCACTGGTTTACTGAGAAATAAATTTTCATGTTATGTGCTCAGGATTAAAGGAAGAAGGAATCCAGAGTTTCACAACAGAATGAACAGAGTGCAAGTGAATATAATTCCTCCCTCCCCCCCAGTAAAACCTTGTAAATCAGGTCATGTTCCAAGGCACGTTTTCCTTTCCTGATAACATACCTCACCCCAAATGTTTGGCCGATGTGACGTCCTAAATTAACACAATGGGAAAAGAAAGCTCTACAGCCAGTGAATGAAGTCAAGCCACCTTGAAGACAAGGTGCCAAAAAGTTTATGTTTTGTTCCACCCTACACACATGATCTGACTTTTTCTATTTCTTGCAGTGAGAAAAAAAAATTGACAACTGTCCATTACTGAAAAACAAAATGACTCAGGAATGGAGACACTCCAGGAGCTAAGGGGTGCCTGGGGTCCTCATTTTTCCCCTCATACTCCTTTGGGAACATGATCAGCTTGTTCCTGCTATTGCATAAGTAACTTCTGAATCAGTGATGCTGCATCTCTCTGGCTTCTCAGTTCCATGTGCCAGATGCAGTTGCATCTGGTCTGTGGGCTGATGATGTAGGAGAGCAACCACAGCAGTTACACACCGTGTATATCTCCTTAGATGTTGGCCCACACCAACATGTAGCCCAAAAATTCATCTGGGAAAAAACCACAATCATATGCCCTGACACTAGGGAAAAGACGGGATGTGTGTCTGCTAACTAATAGAAAGGCATGCACAGTGAAATCTCCAAACTTGCAGGCTGTACAAAGCTCTTCTGAGTAGTAGGTTTTGTGCTGATAGCACGTAAGTCTAGAAGGACCTCACAAAATTGAACAAGTGAGTAAAAAGGTGGCAGATGAGCTTCACTGTAGATTAAGGTGAATTATGTAGAGAAAAGTAGTCAAAATGATACCAGCATGATGCTGAGCTTTGAACTGGCAATGGCAGTTTAGGAAAAATACTATGGGATCCTCATTGGCAACTCTCTGAAATCAAGGAGTCCCTGTGTAGTGGTAGACAAATGCCCAAAAAAGTGTTGTGCATCACCAGGAATGGTATTGAGAAGAAGTTTTAATCTAATGGCATCATGATTATTATGTGTACTTTTGGTCTCCCTACCACAGGTTGGACTAATGATGATAGAACAGGTACATAGGATAGCAAGCAAAATGGTCAAAGCAATGTAGAATCAATTGTATGAAGAACAATTAAGAAGGCTGGGATCTTCAGTTTCAGAGGACAAGGCTGATGCAGATATTGCTGAGATTTACAAAATCATGAAAGCAATTGATTGAGGTGATTGATATACCAATTCTTACAGAAGTAGAATGAGGAAGCACTGATTGAAGCTAGTTGGATGTCAACTTAAAACACAACAGAAGGCTTGGTGGCAGGTGGCATCAACAGCTTCTAAAGGGATTAGACAAATCCATGGTCTAATGCTTAAGGGAATAAATAAAGATAGAGTACAAGGGTAGCTGGAACTCCTATTGCGTTGGTTAAGGCATTTCTTATGTTCCTAAACCTGATTGAAGACACGCCCAAGCAGCTGTCAGTCCCTTGTGCACTCCTAACACACTCTCCATCCCTCTGAGGTCCTAGTTCACCTCCAAGAGGCACCAACTCATGAAGACGTTGGCTCAGATCCTCACCTCAGTGAGGTGGTATCTGTGCTGTAAGCAAGCATCTTACAGTGTAAAAAGTCTGGGCAGTCATGCTCACTGTGTGTAAACATACATTTTTACATATGTGTTAAGCTGATTTTTGTCCTGTAAAGGGTGCTGCTAAAGCATTTTGTCATGACAAACTGCAGTTTGTATTTAGAGCCTTGAACAATCCAGAGTCAAGGACATTTACAAAAATGATTGCAGGCAGTTATTTTGTACAGATATTCACAAATGTGTGTTGAAACTCCAGCTACCACAAACTAAACCATCCCCCTCCCCTCTTCTTTAAGCAAAGTTGACTACTATTTCAGATTATTAAACACCTGTGAAGTGTGCTAGGTAAATGATAAAGGTGACAAAGCCTATGAGCATTACCAGTTCTTTCTGCAAATTGCCCCCTCCAAGATGGAAAGTGAGACATTAGAGTCCACCTTAATTAAAAAGCTAGCAGGCAGTCCAGATACGCTGTTTGGTACAAGCAATCCAAAGGCAAACTGTGTGGGTTTATCATCCTCCTGCCTTTCCCTCTCTGATGTATTTCGCCTTCTGCAATTTGCCTTAGACTGCACTGAATAAGCAAGTTGGGAAAAAATCAGATTCCCTTAAATTACATATATTTCTCTTACTTGCTATATTGCCTATTACACTTGCAAGAATGGAAAATATTTGAATAAAATGCAATCCCTTGTGTAACTGTGGGAATTACTGTCACAAACGAGTCAATACAATAACATTGGATTTATGCTTGGAACATTGAGAGGAAATAAAAGCTATGTACCTATAGGAAACACTTCAGGTGTCAGCTCTACTAAAACAGCCATATTTCCTTGTGAGAAGACACTCTTCTGGCACTGGGTTAATCAGGAACTCATGCGTTTAGAACACATCCCAGGATCATTGAGGATCCTGCATGGAGGCAGCACAACCTTTCCCTGTGACAAAATATACCTCTGCAGTTCATCTGGGGCCATCATGGATATCCACAGACTCTCAGAGTTTCTGCTCTTGGACCCATCATATGACATAATTTTTTTTTTTAATCACTTTTTCACAACATTTTCTTGCTAATAATGGAGACTGTCTAGAATAACAGATAGTCTGTGTGTGGCTATTTAGTTTGTTGGTGTTTTAATAATATGTAGCCCTTGAACAGACAGAAGCTTTGCTGTACATAGCATGAGGTCAAAGCTATTATTTGACCTGAGATAAGATTGTTATATAAAAAGGGAAAAATGACAAATGTCCTAGAAGGACAAAATGCAGTGGCCCAGATTCATGGTTTGTAATTTCTTTTTTGTTTTTCCCGTTTGTGACAAATAAATCCCTTTTGAATGGACCCATTCCGGCAGAGAATTATTCTTCTATACTATAACATGCACAATACTATATAATTCCTTCTGTTCATATTCATCTTTCACCAAAAGCTTCTTAAAGCTGCCCGTTAAAATTGTTCAGTGCTATCCTCACTCATGTCTGGTTTTAGCAAGGGTCACAAACGAAGATGAAGTTTTTCTGGTTGGTACTTCACGTACCGTAGGCTGTTGGAAGCTGAAAACATTTTTCACTCTGATTGAAATCCACCATCTTTTTTTTTATTGTATTGCACAATTGTCCACTCCTGAAGTAACCCCAGAGGTCCCATTCCTTTTACAGAAACTATTTGTAGAGACAGACCCAGTTCCCATGAGTAAGCTGGGCGCTGTTGCGTCGTCAAAAGCAGTGTTTGACTATTCTTTCTCTTGTTAAAGGCAGCATCTTCCTCCCTCTCACATTCCCATCAGTTTCAACTAGACTGTGCCCATGAGGGAGTCGGTTTGACATGACTAATGGTAGATTTTAGCCTTTTGCTAATAAAGCACTGTATATACTTCCAGCACTGTATAAATAGATTATTATAAAATTATTACTATCAAATAAATTGAGTTGGTTTTCAACAAGGGAGAAGTACAAAGAGAATTGTTTGGGAAGCATTGTCATTATGCTGTAGGACTAATATAAAAAAGCAGAGAAAACTGATGTTCACAGACAAACTCAGTGTTAGGAGAGATTTGGTGATGAGACAAGGCTGTCTGAAGGCTCACAAGCAGTGGCTCAAGGATCAGGGAAGAGGGTCAGCCATGAGTTGTGCGACAAGATGACGGGAAGCACAGGGAAAGGAAGGTGATAAAAGCAATTATATATGGTACAAATTTTTTTTCGCTACAAAACCGGATTTTCCTTTAATGTCACTGCTGAAAACAGGAAGTTGTACATTAAAATGATGGCATGTAAAATGTACAGTGAGATATAAATAATTTCCTTCCAACTCTGATGAGCTTCAACATTGCTCAGCTTTTGCCTATAGATGATTTCAGTCCTGCATGTACTTGCGGCTACCAGCAGTGTGTACATCTATTACCGTTTTGAAGCTGCTCACAGAGTGTAGCATTATGCAGGTTGTTCTTACGGAACCAGACTTTATAATCAGCTGTATTTCTTCACACTATTCCAGGACAGAACAGGTTAAAGGCAGAGACAGAAGGCAATTTGTGATTAAATCTGATGCATAAAAATTCCCATAAAAAACTTGTCCATATCAGCATTTGGTTTCTTATGGTAAGATTTCAATTCTGTAAAGTTAATACCAATACTGAGTCTTCTGCATAAAAACTTTCTGCTTTTTCAGCTATATCTATTTGAAAGAAATATACCTGCACACTTGTGCAGCAGGATGAACCACTACATGGATACAGCTGTATCAGTATAAACCACTTAGCGGTTTTGCACATTTCTGTAGTTTCTTTTTTTCACCATGAAATAATTTTCAACCACACTTAGTCAAGTCACAGACAAAGAATGAGTAAGAGGGGGAAAAGCTGATCTTCTGTGGCATCTCTTGTGCAGCTGCCCTAGAAGACACAAACTAAATTTAGAAAGCTTCAGACCAACATTTCATTCGATAAACATGTCTTCCATGTGCATGTATACGTATAATAAGTGTACGTTTGTCTGATTTGCTTTATAACTAGCAGTATTATTGATGTCCATGTATTGTAACACAATTCAGTGCACTTCTCTACAAAAGAAGTGACTTTTTAAACAATAACCTTATTTATTGGGAGGATAAAGAATTATCAAGATAATACAAAGTCAAATTAGATCATCAGCTACTCATATCCTGGTAGCTAAGTGACAAATGCTGAAATTCTAATTAAATTCTTTACAACTACAGTGTACTTAGCCAGTCTAATATGATTTGCTTCAATGTTTTCTTCAGTAGTTTAAATCAGCTTTCATAGACATTCTGGAATGCTAATATTTGCTGTGTCTTAATAAAACAATGCAACAAAATATGAGTGGTATTCCTGCAAAAGGTTTGGTTCTATAGGACAGTAGAGATATTAAGCAAATTACACACCTGCTAATGTATTTATCTTGAAACATAGCTACAAACAGAAAATCAAGTAGGCAGTACTTGGTAGCTCTTTAATGGACTGATTCGTGTCTTAATTTTTCAAGTTAATGAACAACTTAGAAGAAAACATTGACTCGTCACTGCTAACGGTTTCAGAGGACACCAAAATGGGGAAGTACTAAATAATGAAGAGACCGGGCTAGCTGACCAGGAGTGATTGTAAAATATATTCATAGGATTAAAACTAATGGTTGGAATGACTTCTTGATACTGGTTTAGAAATGTTAAAATTTTGAATTCCTAAAAAAATGGTCACTGGAAGTACAAATTCCATCAGAAGTTGCATAAATGTAGACCATCTAAACTTGTTTTCCTTGGGCACCTTTTGGAGTTCTTTAAAACTATTCAACAGACTAAAGAGGACCACAAGCAGAGCTTTAGATCCAGATACTTGTATGGACAGATTTTTCCTACAGATCTAGCTGTCCCAGTGGTCCCTAAATATAAAAGAGATTGTCAGGCACCAGAACAGAACAAAAACAGCAGGAAAAAAGAGCTTGTAGTGTGAACTGCAGTTAAATACATTTGTAGTAGAGAGAGAATGGATTTCACATGGAAGTATAAAAAGTCCTCTGTAGTTCCTGGAGAGAACAGAAAAAATAATCTTTGATGAGTATCATTAAATGTTATGGTTCTATAACCAAAATTGCCCTAGATCTCCAAGAGGCTTTCCTGCAAGCAACACTGGAATAACTATTTCTTCAAATGTTTCGTGCGGACTATACTTCCATTTTCCAAATGAGATTTTCTCTGGCAGAATGAATTGAATAAAAATGTTTTGACTGTGAGATTGCTGCACTATAATTCTTTCATCTAGGCGACAGGAAAACTTCTCTTAATTTTAAACCACCACACCTGAAAAGAGCAGTTTAGGTCTTTGGCTGGAATAAATTGATGTAGCCACATGAAATCGATGCAGCTAAGGCTATTTATACAAGAAAAAGATCCGTCTCCAGACCTAAACACCCATGAAGTTGAGATTATGTACGCGAATTCAGCAAACTGCTATTGAGATGCAAATTTCCTGTGGGAAGAGGGAAGGGTAAGAGAGAGGCACTTCACTCTCACCTCTGCTCCCACCCCGGTGTGTTAGCACATCAAGCCACGTGGCTCCCCATCCGAATCACAGCCCTGCAGCCAGCTCTGGCATTAAGTCAGCAAATATGGAAACACAGTGTCTTCTGTCTGTCTTGGCTCCTGAAGCCTTGAGGCACCCACTCCTTTAACAAGCACGCCCCAATCTTTGCAGCCTTCCTGAACTGGGGAGAGGAGTCTCATTGTCTGTGTGTGTGGTAGTGGGACCCTCCAAACTATTGAAAACCTGTAAGTCTTGTGCAAGGGAAGGCAGGAGGACCTCATCCCTTGCCTGTCCTGTGTGACCACCCCACAGCTTACGGGCTGCAAAGGGCTGGCCACCAGGCAGGTGAGTACTAGCCAGGCGACTGGAAAACTGCGAACTGGCAAGTTCACCACACGGCAATAGGGAACAGAGCGTAAAGCTGAGAGTGGTGAGGGCAGAGGGGGGTTGTGGAAGTGTGGAACGCATCGGGCCGTCAGGTTAATATGGATTTTTATAGCCAAGAAAGGCTGGTCTTACAGTGGTGAAGAGGATTTAGCACATAAGAGTTTAGGGCACCAGGCTTCATTTATTCACCTCCTCATGGAGGGAGGAAATTGTTTTACAGCAGGCAAACGTTTCTAATATCTCTTCTCTGGTGGAGGAGTGGCAGGAAACAAGTATTTCTTGAAGTTGTTTTCATTATCTTTCTTTGAGAAAAACAAGTAATTCCTTCAAGCTTATCCTCTGCCAGATTAATTTGGCTAGGCTAGACTGGTGGCCCTGTACCAGGAGCAGATGCAAAACTGTACAGGGTAGAATGAAATGATAATGATTACACAGGGAGGAGGAGAACTGCGTTTGGAGTGACCTGAATGAATACTGATTTCTTTTATTGCCATGCAACATGAAGAATACCATGTGTGAGGATTATGCAGAGAGTGATTCCTTTAAGAAAATAAAATCAATCCATTTGATAATGTCTTCTTGTTTCACGGTATTTAGTCTATTTATCACAGTTAGTTCTCAGTAGCTTGGAGTGTTTATCTTCATACTGCGGCTGAATCTCAAATAAAGGGATTAGAAATCCCCAGTTACGCGATAGCTTTGCATTGACAGGAGGAGCATAAAGGATGAAACGAACTGTGCAGCTGAATCACCAGGCAGCGCGAAAGCAGTCTGCTTCCGTTGGCATGTGGGTGCTCACCGATTCGCACCAAGGAGCAGCTCCGCATGACACAAAAAGCTGCTGCACACCACAGACGCTGATAGACGCTGTTCCATGCCCTTGCTTTGGTGTTAGGGAAATACACATATACTTCAAAGGTGTGCAAAAATATAGGACAAGCCCAGCACTCCTAATCTTTCAGTACAATCTGCAAAGTCAACAATTTATTAGGACTGATTTAGAAATACTAATTTTGCATAGGAAATCTGTGAGCGGCAATCTCAGTGAAGGTTAATTTTACGTGGATTTGGGGATGGAAGGTAAAGTTAGGTGGCTGCCTGTTTCATAAAGGATGAAAACATTCAGCAATCTTCTCAGCATAAGCATTGGTATATTTTCTTCCACCCAAAGGCTAATTTTTACAAAACTTGTAGAAACTTCATACCTCTTGTCTTCTACAATTAATACTGACCAGTAAATTAAAAAGCTATTGACAGGTCCCAGAGGCAGATGGATGCATAGACTCATTCACTAGTGCAATGTCGCTGAAGCTTCATTTCCTCATGGCTTTGGCAAAATTGGAATCCAAAGCTAAGGCACGGCACAGTGCTTGTCACCATGCAGAAACCATGCTAAACAGCATACGATGTGGTAGTCGCTTCATTAATGTGCTGGCAGGAGCAGCGGGCATTTCAGAACAATGTGCCCAAGGTCAGTAAAAAAAGAATCACCTCCGATTCATGATCAAAAGCAGCAGTCAGCAGCCTCCTCTGCAGAAACCCTATTTCAAGGCACTCGGACCGGAATCATGAGCTCTGGCATTCGCCTAAAGGCTTGTGCAAAGAGCAACCCTTCTGCTCAGCTAGCAGGAGCCTCCAGAATAGCAAGGATGGGCAAAAGACCCCTGTTATATCTGCCTATCTCTGTCCCTACAAATACAAGTGTCAAACAGGTCCTTGGAGGAGCAATTGTCTCCACTGAGCTCTTCCAGCTGGGAAGAGAAGAAGTTGTCAATCTCCAGAAATGCATTAACAGTGGTTGATCTTCCCATCTTAGCTTTGGGGGACATATCAGCATCTTTTCTGTCTCTTGTTTTGAATTGCAGGCTACTTTAAAGTCTCCAGTTGTTTTTAGTGGTCCAAGGACATTGTTCTGCGGCCAGTAAAATAACTTAGAGACAACTCCTTTCTATGAAGCAGTAGAAAGCTTCAAAGTTTATTTCCTTTTTGACCCTTCCAGTCTCCTCTAAGGCTTGTCACATAAAGCACCGCTCCTTATATGCTCTCCAGACTGTGATCTATACATAGCTAATACTGTAAAACAAACACACAGGGAAGAAGCCAATGATTATTGGAAGCAGAAATGTCCTAACATGGTGGCAACAAATTGCAGTCCAGCTGCTTTTTTGGTAACAAATTGTTGAGACAGTGAAGGAAATAATAACCTCTCACCTATTCAGGAAAAGAAGGGTGCAAAATTTCAGAAGTGAGCCCTTCAATTCTACTTCAGGCTGCTCTACAAATGGAAATGCTAGCTTTGTATTTGTAATTTCGCATTATGCAGGTCCAAAGAAGCACGCCAGTTCCAGTCAGGTGGGGTGCAACGCCTGCATGCGATTTGTGTGCGCTATGTGTCGCAGCACTATGTCATTTTGACCAACAGTGGGAAATGATATAGTCTGGAAATGTATAAAGTGTTTAAAATGAACTATTAGAAATCAGTATAACCTGTTCAAAAGTAAGAAAATGTCTATCAAAAGTAGGCATTTTTTAAAAAATCTGAAAACCATTGAACTGCAAAAAGCTAAACTCAAGTTTAGGGATAAAAGTGAAAACTATAAAAATGTCAGCTATGCTATAACTGAACTTCAGTTCCTAAAAAGTGCTAACAGAAAACATTCTCTGTAGGTATTGAAAACAAATTTTACCGCTTCTTTTGTGGCAAAGTCAGAAACCCTGGTTCAAAACATAAGATGCTTTAAAGTCTAAACTTTGGAGCTACCAAATATAAAATTATGTCAAGTAGGTTTACATTGCTGTGAAACAGATAAGTAGTTCAGAAGTTACACTTTTCAACACTGAGGGTGAAAAACCCGAAGAAAGTTTTAGATGGCCAAACACTTGTGTAAACTTTACCTGACCCCAATCCCAAATCCCAATATATGTTGTGTTCCGCCTCACACACATTCTGGTTTGTCAGGTGAAATCTCACCTCTGTCAGTACAGTTTTGCACACACAAAGACGCATTTCACTATGGAAAAAATACCAGTCTTAGGGTGGTTCATATTTTTACAAGAAAATAGACAGATAAAATTAGCTGGAAGCGAAATGGAAAGCAAAGCTCTCCCGGAGCTCAGGAGCACAGGCCTCATGCAGTAGGTTAGGCTGACAGCCCATCCGTAGCCAGTTGTCTGGCACTTTCCCAGCACAAGACCCTGCCTTCAGCCGCCAGAAGTAATGATTTCAGGTAAATGTGCGTTTTATTTCTCCACCCCTATGAGTGCCCCTTTGTGGGGTGGGTTAAAGTGGCAGAAGGAGCGACGTACAGCTGAAGCAACTCTGAGAAGCAGAGGGAGCCACCAGGAACGTCTGTGCCGAAGAGGCAAACCTGGAGCTGCTGCGTGCTCAGCTCCTGCCTTCGCTACCAGGCATTTGGGGAAGGGGGGACCAACACCACCTCCGGGGGCCGAGGCATGAACGAGGAGGGAGCTGCCCTGGTCCTTGCAGACTCCAGTTGATCTCAGGCAGGCCCCGGAGCAGCAGGGCCGTGGCCTAGGCCATGTTCTTATTGAATGCTTTCCAAAAGTCCACCCCTTCATGGACAGGTACATCCCCAAAGCTGCAATACCCACATTATTTTGCAGCTCTAGTTCTTAGTGTTAACCAACTTGTACCTACTACTACTAGACCTGGGGCTAAATTCACCTCTTAGTAATTATGAGCTTGGCAAGGGAAGGTGTTGGAAGAGAGCACAGACTATTTTACCTTTGTTTTCAGCAGTTTCCCTGCTGGCATTTGTTGCCATTAATCACTTTAGAGTTGATTTTGACTCCTATCAACTTAAACCTTCAAAGTAGACCTAAAACACCCCACAAAATAGAAAACCCTTCAGAAAGATGCACTCATGCATTGAGGGTGTCTGAGCATTACCAATGGCTCAGCAACAAAAACGTTAGTATTACCATACCACAGGAGTGAAAGCTATTGATGCGCAGAGCCATCCACGCAGCTCCCCACCACATACACACAGCCCCCCCACCCCGGAATAAAATTATACCAGAAAATTAGGAATTGCCTGAGCAACAGGCAATTAAGATTAAGTTCGCTCTGTAGGCATCTGCTTCATTTCATTATCTTCCCTTCTGTGGCCATAGGACTTGTTCCCTTCGAAGGTGAGAGGAGAGACGGTACCCAGTGGGCGGGCAGCTTCCTGGCATTATGGTTTGTCCTCAAAGCCCAGAGGGTGGCCTTATGCACGGCCTGTTACACACGATTAAAATACTGTTTGCATTGAGAATTACTGAAGTTCCTGTGACATTTTCTATAGTATTCACCTTTACAATGTCTGGCACTAGAGCACTAGATGACTAAACTCTTACCATACCACTCTGAGGTGAAGTATATTAATTTTGCAGGTAGGGAGCTGATAAAAAGGTATTGAATACAAAAATTTCCTGCCATGTTGGGAGCTCAGTTTACAGGAGCTGTAACACTAGAGGAGACATTTTGATTATATTTCTCCTTAAGATTGCAAAAGGTGCTTTTTAAATGTAATTTACACTGGTGTACAAAGATTAGAATATCTGTTTTACAGACCAAACTCACGGGAAGGTCTGATCTGGATCAGTATATGCTTCTTCTGACCCACCTTTTTAACCCTAACAGAGACAAGCTAAGGCATAGGCTCAACTCGTCACAGGGGGTAATGCACTATAAAACACAAGACATTATATCCAGTACTACTTCCAGAAGCAAGATTTTTACTATCAACTTCAGCATGAGCAGGATATTTATTTATTTGATTTAGGAAAACAAAAATGTAATACTTTTTTTTTAGCTACGTAAAAAAGGAACATGCTTTTTAAGTGCTGTGCAAGTAGGATGACTATAAACAAAGCAAAGATTGCCAATCCTTGGAAGAGGCTGAAACAGTAAGAATGGATTGCGGGATTTCATCTTGACTCATAAAATAAGAAGAGGTTACCAATGTTTTAGAGTCATGCTGTGTCTTTTCAAGAGTGATTTCAGTTTCTGATTATACAGGAGAAAGGAGTCTGGAAAAAGCAGCCTTAAATCTAAACAGCCAAACAAAAATATTTTTATTTCCCTTGCTAGACTTAGGTACTTAGGTACTTAGGTACTCTATATTCAAATCAGCCAGAATATTAAAGGGCAGTAAATTTCAAATATGAAGTCTTAGAGAGGCTCATAGTTCACAAAATTGAAACTGAAAACCCTAAATCCAATTTCAGCACCAGAATATAGAGGATAATGTAGGATCCCAAATTGTCCACTATAATGCAAGCCTTGAAGTGTGTCACACACAGAAATAGCCCCCTTTCATACTCGTTATAAATGCCTGCTAAAAGCATCATTTCACATCTTACGCTGGGTTCCTTTGTAACCCATTAACAGATCATCTATTGGTCCAGTTCTTTGAGTTGAGGTACATGAAAAGTAACTCATAATTTGGGGCACCCAGAAAGTGGCAGTTCATTTCACAAAGTTTTAAACCTCGTTTTTGGGAACCCTTCAGCATATCTTATGATTAGATTCTCAAAAATGGGTACCTACGTTCACTAGCTATGTTAGAAAATAGAATAATTTTCTTTTGGAATTTTTATGTTGTGAGTTTTTCTCTTCCTCATACTAACACTTTGCAAAGAATTATCTTGAGCCATAGAAATGCTGAACCCAAGCAGTGTGACACCAGCAGCCCTATACCTGACTTTTCTCCTGATGCTGAATTTTGCACATACAGTATTTTGGCACTGACTTTGTTTTGCAAAGCAAAAATAAATTTTAAGTCACTATATTTTGTCAAAACCATATGGCTTAACTCAAAGCTCTTCAGCTTGGCAAGATTCACTTGCAGAAGCAAATGTGACATGAACAGCTGAATTCCCTCTGCATTTTAAACGTGTTCTTAGAGATGGCCCTGGCTGATACGGAAAACAAACTATATTTGATTTAAAGTGATAATCACATGATTTAATTCCAGCTTATATTATAAAAATGAAGTTAGCTATAAATAGCACAAAAAGGCAAAAACTAAGTGGAGATTAATATGGCCCAAAAGAGAGATGTCAAATATGTAGGTTAAACTGTAGGATTTGGTGGAATCTCTCCAATGTTTCTGTAGAAAAATCTGTTAGGACTAATGCTGCCTCAGGACTAGTGTTTGAGTCTTCTTATGGATTATGGGGTACAAGATGCTTTTTATGATCTTTCCTTAAGTAACTGAAGAAAAATAATAGTGAGAAGAAAAAGAATCCCATTTTTGGAGATACTAGAAATGCAAATTCAGGCAAGATACACTTATTGACAGTGGAATAAATCAGGATACTAAAAACTCTGAATATATCAAATTCAGACTGGCAGGAGAGAAAAAAGCTGGGCTCATTCAATTTTACTTGCATTTGCTAACCTCTACTGTTATCAGAATTTATGCACGAGGCAATTATATTATCTACTGGTGTGGCTCAAAGGCGGAAGAAGCAGGGTTTGATTTGGTGCTGCCTGTTGTGATTCAGAGGTGATATGCTCACATTGCACTTGAAGTGACAGTGAAGTTTCTGCCAGTTGCCTGTCCTGGGTGCATAGTGCTTGTGTGAAGAGAGCTGCCTGCTAGACCACTGTTAAAGA
Source organism: Phaethon lepturus (assembly GCF_000687285.1). Taxonomy (NCBI): domain Eukaryota; kingdom Metazoa; phylum Chordata; class Aves; order Phaethontiformes; family Phaethontidae; genus Phaethon; species Phaethon lepturus. Next base: position 31,322 of record NW_010558046.1, on the reverse strand, counting down.
ATTTCACCAGACTGTGGGTATCTCTAGGTTTGCTTTATTAACTCAGAGTTGGGCCATCAGCTCGGTGAGTGGCAGAAACTGATAGACAGCATCTTCTACATATATGATTCTGCATAGCATTATGCAATACAAAAGTTCTTGGTGTTCTTCCATGAACTCTCAGTTCCTAATTCTTCATCAACCTCAAAAGTCCATTAATTTCCTCTGTTTCAGCTGATTCTTATCGTTCTGTTCTAATTCCGCTTTTGAAGTTCATAGGTATAGTCTTTGATCACCACGGCCACTTATCTTCTTAAACAATCTTCATCATAGTCCACCTTTAGACTTCTAAGAAAAACTCATGATATTCTATTAACATATACTTAGCCTATGTCTAACTTTAAATGCCTGACCTTTCTAAGTTGCTTACTCTAAGTTAATCACTTATCTCTTATCTTTTGTTATGTCTCAGACTTAAGACTGATTTTCTGTTGATTCAACTTGACTGGGTTCTAAGTCGGTCATGGTAGGGACTGCACAGGGGACAAATTTATCAGTATTGTTCTATGAACACCTGTATCCTATTAATTAAATCTATAAGACTGTATCTATTTATCAACTATTCTATTATTCTCTAAATATGACAAAGTTCTAACAAAAAGCTTTCTAAGAGCCTATTCCTTTTACAACCACCTTGCACTGTCTAGCAAGTTAGACTTGGAAGTGGCTTTCCCTGGCCCAGCTTCAGCCCTGGCTCCACCAGGAGGGAAACCACATCCAGCACATCAATGCTCAGCTGTACACTGCCAGACTCCAAGTACAGATGCACACCGAATTTGCACCAAAAAGAACTCATCTAGAGCTCTAAATTGCTAATGTAAACACATCCACGGAACCTTATCCCGTGTTCACACACACAGAAAACAAATGAAACCCTCAGTGTTAGTGTGAACTACATACCTTGGCAATTAAATTTTTTTTAATTGATTCCTGGGGTCTTGTATTTTGGATATTAACATTATTTTATTTGAATTTTTTAAAGCATAGCAAAACCCAGCTCTCATGGGACTGATCATGTAACATAGTATTTGCAGCAGAATGCAGGTTTACACAGACACATCTCTATCTTGAGATATAGCATTACACTGCTAAGTTGGAGTAACTCCAATGACATCAGAGGAGTAGCTCTGTTTATACACCAGCAAATCTATCCTCCTCCAAATCCCTTTGCCAAGAAATCATGCTCACTGCCTCTGCATCAACTAACTTTAAATCCATTGTGGTGAAGATGACTGGGGCAACACATATTTTAAGTAGCATTTAGAGTAGTTTGAAATGGCAGTCAGGAATCTACTTGTCTTTGCGTTCTTTTCACGTTTTGTTAGCTGAAGATCATCTTGCTCCTTCCTCACCATTTCCAGCTAAAACTGAGCTTTATGTCATTGACATACACGGTTGAAGCTATGACTACAGGTAGTGTGAAGCTGGGACAAGACTGGGGAGGTAGTTCATAAGATGTTTTCAGGAAAATGAAAATGTTATGGTATTCCTCCCCTGATATTTAGTATACTGTAAAGTAGACACATCATGCTCATAATTTCTGTGAAATTCAAGGATATTTAATGATATTTGCCTCACTTAAAACCTAACATCATTTTTATCAAAGAAAAATCTCCCCTCGACAGGTAAGAATAAGATTGAAATATTAGTGAGAGAGAAAATAAATTTCCTTTAGGAAAAATATTTCTTCCAGATAAAAACTTCAAGGGAATTCTCATTAAAACAATTAAATTTTTTCTAATGACTCAGGCTTCCATTTTTCTCAGCTGTAATTGTATTTACTTTTCTGTTGGAATTAGTATTTTTCTTCTTAAGTAAGTACTTTGAAGCCATTTAAAATCTGTGTCATGACATCAGACTCTCTCAACTATATATCACCTAGATCTAATCTGTATCATGCTAATAAGCATGGCTAGCGTATGGGAAAAATCAGTTACGTACATGTTATATACTAAAGAACTCTGATTAAGACAGATAGATAGAAAGACATGCCTGTTATGGTCTTGCTTAGATGCTTAGATTATGTCTACATCTGACTGCTTTGTCATTCATTTGGCTATTCAAAGTGTTTGTAGTAATACCAAGAAGAAAAACATCACTACAGTGCTTTGGCACCAAGGTTGCCTAAATTAATTTCCTGCCTTACTGCAAGTCTTGCTGGCTATGTCTATATTGCTATTACAGGCTGTACTTGAGCCAGATTTAAAAGAGTGATTAGAGCTAGTTGCATCCATTTAGCTTGTGGTAGCAAAGTTGGGTTATATATGACTTTTGGTGGACAATCTGTTGACTCACTCTCGACCAGAGCCAGAGCATGAGGCAACGTGTAGGTGATAAGGGACCACTTCATCATTTCTCTTTCTGCTAACGTTTCTCCTACACATAGAAACCAACCATCCTTTCTTTCAGCTGATGCAAGCAATTGGTATTTACCTTTGAGAACGGCTTTTTCTATTTCAGGCTTGAAGAAGAACTCATGTGCCTGAACGCTGGTGTATTTTTCCAACTATATCAGTTGGTCTAATAAAAGATATGACCTCTTCTTGTCTTGTTTATATTCCTTGATCATAACAGTGACAGCAGCACTACCACTACAATAAAAATTAGGCAGTGGAGAAGGTCCTAAGCATGGAAACGATAATAATAAACAGTTTTAAGTCTTTTTCAGGCTTATGCAATTTTTTATTTGAAACAAAATTGGTATCATAAAAAATAGAAGTATATATTGTTTTAATTTGTTTTACCATGGGAAACAATCTATGTTCTACCTTTTACTGCTACCTTTTTCTTAGACAACCTGTAGAACTTTTCTTGTTATGGTCACTTCATCTCAGGTCTGGATTCATTACAGCCTTTGTCTTAAACTGGTTTTAGGATTATGGCATTAGTTGGTGTAAGTTTGGAGTTGCTCTATTAAGGATCTTCTGGGTATGTTCATTATGTCCCACCCTCAGAAGACATTAATAAATCCTTAAACAATCTTTAATTAACCCCCAAGATTTATTTTCTTTATGAGCTGTTCTCCCTTTTCTACATGTTCCCTCATAGAATCCTGTCTGCTTTTCAGTTTTTTATGGTACACTTCCAATACAGGCAATTCCTTCACAAGTGCAAAGAATAAATCACTAAGTTTTTATTTCATACTCCTGGTTCAAGCTCCTTCAAAACCTGCATTGAGGTTATTGCATAAAAGGTCAAGATTTAATCATATCTATTGTCAACATGTCATGGTTTAACCCCAGCCAGCAACTAAGCCACACGCAGCCCCTCGCCCACTCCCCCTGCAGTGGGATGGGGGAGAGAATGAGAAGAGTAAAAGTGACAAAACTCGTGGGCTGAGATAAAGACAGTCCAATAGGTAAAGCAAAAGCTGTGCACGGAAGCAAAGCAAAACAAGGAATTCATTCACGGCTCCCCATGGGCAGGCGGGGGTTCAGCCATCCCCAGGGAAGCAGGGCTCTGTCACGCTAACGGTTACTTGGGAAAACAGATGCTGTAAGTCCAAACATCCCCCCCTTCCTTCTTCTTCTCCCAGCTTTACAGGCTGAGCATGATGTCATATGATATGGGATATCCATTTGGTCAGTTGGGGTCAGCTGTCCTGGCTGTGCCCCCTCCCAGCTTCCTGTGCAACCCCGGCCTCCTTGGTGGTGGGGTGAGGAGCAGAAAATGCCTTGACTATGTGTAAGCACTGCTCAGCAGGAACAAAAACACCCCTATATTATCAACACTGTTTTCATCACAAATTCAAAACACTAGCCCCATACTAGCTACTGGGTAGAAAATTAACTCTATCCCAGCCAAAACCACCACACCACAGCATTGTAGAACATTACATTTAAAATATATCCCCTAAAGCAATGCCAAAGGAATATACATCAGCAGCTCTATCATGATTGCCAATCTGCAGTATATAGCTGAGGTCTAGGAACCATTAACCTTTATTTTTCCCCTTGGCCTCTAACAGCCACCTTCAGGACCCCCTATTATTATTTAATGTGAAACATTGTTGGAATTATTCCCATGCTCTTGATTGTGACATTCACCTCTGTTCCGCAGTATGGGATCTTGGAGTTGAAGTTCTCAAGAATATAAATTTTTCTTTGAATTTGAGGAACAGGAGTGAAGCATTTGTTTTATTAGTTTGATTCATCCTTTGCTTATCTCTAACTTCCTATTGCTTCAGATGAATCAGCACATTTTAAATTCATTTTCTTAATTGATTGTCACTCAAACACTGCCATTCTCTCCATCAAAAATATTAGCATTTGAAATTCTTCAGCTCAGAAACTGGGAAAATTGCATATGTGACTGGGGACAGGGCAGTGGTCAGATATGAGGTTGAAATCCTGAAGTCTGTTTCTCTGGGAAAGGGGAAAATCCTAAATGTAATTAGAATAAGAAAAGACTTTCTAAAGGGCCTCTTGAAACCTCTGCAAATAAAAGGAACTGAGACATAGCTGCATTACCTCCAGAAAGAACAGATTCTTATCAAGGAGAGAAATTGAGCTCACTGATTGCCAACACCAAGAAGGTCTCCACAGGAGACTGCAAATCTGTCTCTGAAAAATGGGTCCAGGTCTTAGGAGGACAAGACAAGGGAGTCCATTTTCACTGTTTCTTTTATTATGATTGGCTCTACAAGAAATAATAATATTCCAGCAACATGGTGGAAAACCATATGAAATTAAATAATGCATCCAATCTGAAGCAGAGTCAGAAATCTCCATCTTAGCTATAGAGAAGTCTTAACATCAGAGGAGCCAAGATGAGTTCTGGAAACTCAAACAAGTGGTGTCCTCAATTCAAAGGGCTTATAGAAAGTGAGAGAGCAGTGGATGGAAGGATGACATCACAGGTTCCTGCAGGAGCGAAGAGGAGAAAGAGTTGGCCCATGCAAGTGTTTTGTTTCCCACAGCCTGTTCACATTACAATTCAGGTGTTACCACAGCCCAGGAAAGCACTCTTGCACTAGCTTTAATCCAGCCAACTTGGGCAGCAACAGTAGAGAGGACATCAGAGGCACAGAGAGCAGCCCAGGTTGCCTGCCCAAGCAGATACTCAGAGACCCCAGCAGGTTTCTGCAGTCAAGGAAGGTGGAGGACAGAAATCTAAAATTAGAAACTGTTTACAGTTTGTGATGCTAACTCTGTGTTTCCTTTCAGGAAAGGGAATCACAGAATCACAGAATCACAGAATCACAGAATCACTAAAGTTGGAAAAGACCTCTAAGATCATCATGTCCAACCATCAACCCAACACCACCATGCCCACTAAACCATGTCCCGAAGTGCCACGTCTACATGTTTTTTGAACACTTCCAGTGATGGTGACTCCACCACCTCCCTGGGCAGCCTGTTCCAATGCCTGACCACTCTCTCTGTAAAGAAATTTTTCCTAATATCCAGTCTAAACCTCCCCTGGCACAACCTGAGGCCATTTCCTCTCATCCTATTGCTAGCTACTTGGGAGAAGAGACCAACACCCACCTCGCCACAACCCCTGTTCAGGTAGTTGTAGAGAGCGATAAGGTCTCCCCTCAGCCTCCTGTTCTGAAGACTAAATGATGGAAAGCAAACTTTAATAGAGTTAAGGATATATAGCAAACATCAAGCAATAATGGTGAAGGTAAAACAAAAGAAACACATAGAGTAGGATGGGAGGCAAAAGTGTTGCTTTTAAATTGAACAGGTAGGGTGTCAGAAAGATGAAACCAAGAAGTAAATTAACAACTCTACTGAACAGGATTTGATTCAATGAAGACCTTGTTTATGTGTCCATGATAACCATACTGAGAAAATGCCTCACTGCTTCCCAGGCAGTAAGTGCCTTTCTCTCCCTTTCTGTCCCTTAGAGGCTAATGGTTCTATTATTCCTTCCCTCACCAACATCTCTATTTGCCTCACAAGAACTGACCACCACTTCTCTTAAACTGTCTCATTCATTCAAGAATACACTTTAAACTCTTAGAAAATTACCTCAAACTGTATTCAATTTTGAATTTTCCTGGGGAAAGCATGGGCCAGGACCTAAAAGGGTACCTGCTTCTTCAAAGCATGTCACTGGATATAAGATTATTTCTCCCTATAAACTTTGCTTAATTTATGTCCTTTGATTGTCACTGCTACTGAATTCCCAATTAAACACTGTGAAAAAATTCAATATGAAGACAAAATAGTCTATTTTTATCATCAAAAGGCATTTTTTTTAATTTAAAAATTAAACAATCATTTGCTCCTCTGTGAATTTTTACTAGCCTGTACTCCTCTCCTATCTTGCCAAAGCACTGTCAATGCCCATCAGTGTAATCCAGAGTCTGCATCCATCTTCTGTGACCACAGTCAGGACTGGTTAACACAGGAAACAGAGATTTTAAAATAATGGAGATTTTGTGTGTGTATTTATACAGGAAAATGGGAAAGTTCAGCCTTACGGAGATACAAACTTGTCATGGCAGCACCACATCTAAATTACAAATATTGCTAAAATTGTTTTGCATCTCATATACATGTGTATATGCTAGAAGAAAGACTCAAGAACACATGACGGCCATTTATAAATGCCTTGGGTAACTAACGTCAAAGCACAATCCCCTCTTTTACAACACACGGCAGGGTTTATTACTCATTTTTTCCCCTGTATCTTCTGCTGATGACGCGTTCTGCATGGCTCACAGCAAACGACTTCTTTAATGTCGTTATTACGCTAGTTGGGAATTCTTGATAAGGTACTACCTCCTCTAACGCTCTCACAGTGTTAGGATCACGAATCCTCACGCCTTGCCTTTGCAGACCCCATGACAAGCTAGCTGCTTGTGTAATACCAAGAGGCAAAGCTTATCTGAGGTCATTACAGCAACGACAGCAGACCCCGGTGTGGTATGCTGTTCTGAGGCTTTGTGCTCTGGTTCATACTGGGATTTGTACTCAGCAGCAGTGTCCTAGAAAGAAGATTCAAGGGCTTGTAAGAGCTGAAAATTCAGCCTGTGAGATAGACCTAGTGCTCATCCGCTTACATGGGTACAAAGCAGCACACATCGCTTTAGCCTCTTTCTGTATTTATAAGCTGATTTTGCTTCAGAGTGTAAAACCTGTTAATGTTGGCTTGCACACAAGTGGGCTTTGTATGTCTGAAATGTATCTTTGGCTGAACACGTTGCTGAGTGATTTTGGCTATGATAATTACAAGACCTATGAAGCCTCTCCGAGTGCGTGCTTGTGGTGTTGAAATCGGAACTTAGAAGTGGGGGTAAGAGCTTTCAAAAGGAACAATATGGAAACTTTGGCATCTTCCTGCACCCTTTCTGCCCCGATTCCTCTCTGGAAAATACCAGAAGGCATCTCTCAAGGGCCATCCTTGTGTGCCAGCATATACCGGCTCACTTTGAGCACTGGATGCGTCACCTGTACAGATTTTATCTGTTAATACACTTGAAGCTCTCATGGTTTTTAACAATGATACAATTTCCATAAATGGAGGAGAATGTTTTTGGAAAATATTCACACTTCACATGCTTTCTGGAAGCATCTTGTAGATTTGCAAGATGCAAGAAATTAAAATTGCAGTTCTTTAGGGAAAGGTGACAGGGCTGCCTAGGTATTCTCCAGGTAAAGTGTGGGGCTCAATTCAAAGAGTTAGCAAATCCCAAGAGTAACCAGGTATGGAAGGAATGGTAGTGAAAACTTCAAAAATTGAATGCAGTGACTTCCCTGGCATCAAACCCAGGGTTAATGTGATGTGTTCAATACCATATGTGCTTTCTGACTTGCTGTGTAGTACCTGCGATACCTTGACTCTTTCTGATGAACTCTCTCTCGGGTGGATTTGTATAGCTCACTAGGTTCTTCCCACTGACCTGCCTGCATGAAGTCTGTTTTGGAAGAAACATATACACTTTCAGGGAAACATTATAATCCTGTACATTCTGTCACACTTTTGCTCAAAATGCAGTCTAATCTTACTGAAAGCACATAGTTCTTGAGTGTGTTTGATAATAAAGGCAGCAATTCTTCAACATGAATGTGATACTATCTTCTTCTAGTGTCTCTTGTCTCTTTTTTCTGAGCCTGTTTGTATATGTTTGATAATACAACACATCTGTTGATGGAGAAGAAAAGATTTAAAAGAAGAAATAAAGAGGAATACAAAGATTTGAATGGTGCTGTGAGGCTCCATAACAAGAGTCGACATGCAAAAAATACATTTGTTTTCCAGTGCTCTAAGCTGATACTTTTCCACAGCATACAAGAAACTAAGGTTTTACCTGGAGAACACAGAATCACTTAGCATTTCATAGAATGTTTTTTTGTTGTTGTGGCTGGGAGGCAGAGGTAATCACTGACCTCCCTCTCAGAAAATAACAGCTAGAGCCTGTGCTAAGTGTACTCTTTACAGTACGGTAGAATAAAGCTGGGAAATTGCCAAAAGCGCTGTGTAAATCAAGGAGGATTAGAAACAGGTGACTGCCAAGCAGCTATGGCAGAAAACCTCTATATGCAAACAAGCAAAACTATCTTCTGCCTTAAGAAAAAAAAGAGTTTTATAGAAGCTTGAAGTGTAAATACTATTGAGATATGTTACAAGGCTTTAGAAATTGAAATGTGAGGCAGAGAAGGCTGATACAGCCATAGGTTTTTCACTCAGACTGAATATCCCGGAGTCAAACACTGCTTTATTAGCCATGACACCAAGACAGAAGCATGATATGATTGCTGCCTTCTGCCAGTCTGCTTGCCAGTCACCACAGCCATTAAAATGCCAGGAGCTGCAGAAATAATGTCTGCATTGGACGAGGTCTATATTGCTTTTAACTATCTCTGCAAGAATTGTGCTTGGTTTTTTTTTATTTCAGAGAATGCTTGTTTCTGATACTTATAGCTGAACAAGTGTTTTATAATCTCTGGAGAAAGCTGTGCAGAATAAATTCACTGTCATTAAATACAGAGCAGTGTTGATCTATTCTACACCCCAATTCAGAACATTGCTCTTATTTAAGGGCTTGCAATGTTTCTCTTCATGGCTAACTGATCATGATCCATGTGACAGCTCCTCCTCTCTGAATAGGAAATGTCAAGGGATTCTTTGCCTGTCTTAAAGTCTGTGTCTTTGTCTTAAAAGTGAGCTGTTCTCAGCTAGGCAGTGGTTTTGATGGAGTTAAAGGTAAGGTGTAACCAAGAGTAAAACACAGATGAAACCCAGACTGCCCTGACAACCCAGAAAGGTGACATTAAGCATCATCCACCCTGCCAGAAAAACCAGGGATGAAGACAACAAGCTTCCCTAACCAAATTTATGAGGAGAAAGTATCCACTCACTGGAGAACATGGGTTATGCCACCCTCATGACACAAATGAGGGACAGTTAAGCACATGGCTTCTGGTGGGAGACCGTGTGAAACACCCAAGATGCCGCATTTGCTGCTGCATGGCTTCTAAGCTGGCTCTCAGAAAACCAGTTAGCAACCTCATTTACCAGTTAACAGCCTCAATACAAATTTGCTGGTGAAAAAGAATCCCTCAGCCTGACATGTTGTTACTCATTCCTGTTACACATTCTTGCTTGTATCCGATGCTTTTATGTGGTCTCCCTCCATATCTGCCTCACTCGGATCCTGCCTCCCCAGCAGTCAGCCTCTCAAAACCGGCAGCCTTTGCTTTTTTTCCCATTGTTCAAAAGGATACTGGGGATAACAAGATTTTTTAAACTGCTTTGGTCCTTTCTCTCTCAGGGCTTGCTCTTGTCCTCATCCCCGTGCCCCACATCTTCTTCCCATGGGCTCTGCTTGCCGCTGTGATTAGAATAATCTGGCAATACCGCGGTGGTGATCACAGCTGGTCACAGAGGCCAAGCATGAGGTTGCTGGGAGGTAACAGCTTCACAAGATCCACAGAACAACAACAAAAAGCAGCAGCTAGGATTTTTAGAAATAACTGAGCATCCTGTTTTTCATTAAATTTTAATGGGAATGAAGGTCATACACTGAACTCATGACCCAGCACCGAGCTTGTGCCTAGAAGAAAGAATACAAACTGAAAACACTATGATTATATCTTTGCTTTTTTTTTCTCCTTTCTTATCAGTTGCAGTAACTACATTCTCTGGCATGCTATATCAGTATTTGTTTTCTAATCTTTATTTATGTTAAGTAGAAATTATTTTTCTAAACAATTTTTTAAAAGTGACTGCACAAGAACTAAAAATCATAAGTCAGAACAGAAGCCAAACACAAAGATGGCAGGTTAATTTGAAGAAAGTCCCCTTTGGGTTTGGAGGCAGGAAGCCTGAGCTGCCGCACTGCCTCACCATTCACCTACGAAATCACATAAGGGAACACCCTAAAATGTGTTTACAGTTTTGGGGCCCTGAGTGTGGAACAATAGATTCTGATTCTTACAAAGTGTATTTCCCCTGAGTGTGTTGTCCTGCCAGACAAACTCTGTACGTCTAAATGTGCTGCCCAGAATTTGAGATGGTGAAAAATTAGAAGTTTTGAATATATCATGGGTTTTTCCATATCACCGATGACAAAGAGGGAGAATACAACGCAATAATTGCTGCCTAATGGGACCTCTCATTTGGGAGTTAATAACCAATTAAGTAAAAATTATTACAGACAAATTAATAAGCTTAGTGGAGAGAGAGAGACAGTGGTCTGTAAATAAAACAACTATACATCCTTGCTAAATTGGATCCTGCAAATGTATTCTCCATTAAGAATTATAGCTGCAACAGGGGTTTAAGTAGCTGCGCAGCTGCTGGCTGTGTTTGATGCAGGACGGCAGCCTCCGTGTTCAGCGCTGCTGCAGGAAGGAAAACTCAATGAGGAAATTAATACGTGGCGCTCAGGGCTGAGGTGATGAGACAAATTTCGACTGCTTCAGTGCAAGCTGAGACCTACTCAGAAGTTCACTGTCCCTGTACAGTGTGACACTTTTTATCAGTGTTTCCCTACTTTAATTAAACTGTTTGCTGGGTGACCCTCAGAATTGGAGGCTAATTGACTTTTTTGGGAAGTCTATAACCTGCAGTGGTTATGCTCAGCCTTACTGAGCGACCTGACAATGTGAAGAAAAGCCGGAGACATCTCCAAACTGGTGATTGATACCTTAATAGTGGCTTGTCTCCTAACATCTTCATGTTATGTCTGTACTTGCCAAATCAGGCACACACTTAACAAGTACTGAGGAAACAGGGCAGAATTGTTGCTAAATTAAACATTTTGTTTGTTTTGCATCATCTTATCTCTTTCCTTGTGAAAAAAGAGTTTAACACTTTTTCAGTATCTTAATTCTAATCTATTCCTTTCCTGATTTATTTTTCAAAAATCTAAAGAGTCTATTATACCCTTTGAAATTTTCCACCATAGCATTGTTTCCCCTTCCTCTCCCCCCGATGTTTTTCTTTTGCACTCCTAGCTAGCGTGGATTCCCAAGGCACAATCTGAGGCGGGTATTGGTGGCTGCTTTGCGAAATAAGTGCCATGGAAAGCAGGAAGAAAAGCCTGTGTGTGAATTCTAAAAAAGTAAAAAAAAAAAAAAAAAAAAAAAAAGAACAAAGTACACTTCAAACAGAAGAGGTTTAGGCTAACCAGTTTTCATCCCGGCAGAGGCCCTTGTTCGTCCCCCGTCCCAGCGAACCTGGAGAGAAGAAGTGCAGAAGGAACCCCGGTCGTTGTTAGCAGAGGGCTCCCCAACCAGCCAGCCCTTACAAGTGTGCTTACACAGCTTTGCTTCTGCAGGTATAGACCTCCTTTTTCAGCTGGTGCTGTACAAAGTGTGTGAGATCACAAGAGCCAGACCAAAAAGAAATGGTCACAGCAGTTTAATGAGGCACTGCTTCATTTTGCTTTGGTTCTGAGAGGCACCCTTTGCCTCTGAGTCCTCTGGGAACCCTCTGATGAAGTCTGGCATGTCACTGAAAAGTTATTTTCTGATGCTTTGCTGTCCTTTTAAGTCTTTCTTCCATACCCATTTCAGCAAGTTAAAAGCTTTCTAGTTTAACAGCTGACATTTCACTCAGATCTGGAGCTTAGTGCTTACCAGGAGCCAACTTCCACCAGAAGGGAAGAAACCAGGTGGAAACTCACATATTGAAGCTTTTCTCCTTCAGACCTGCAGCCTTATTTTATACTGCCTACTAACCTCATTACCTTCAACTTTAAATGACCCCAGTGCAGACAACAGAACATCAGACAAGGATGTTCCTTGCAGACAAGGAACAACAGAGCATCTTTGTTTTGTACTACTCTTTAGTCAACAGCTATCAGCTTGCTTTACTTATTTATAACAATTTAATTTTATCTGATATACTATACATGCGAAAGCTTTTAAAGCTCATGCCTTAAGGTTCGGAAATTAGCAAATACAGAGCTGCTCGTTCGGTCCTCGGGTGTTATCCACATCTCAGCAGGCTCTCTAATGGATTTTCCCCATCATTTAATGTCTTGCAAGACATAGCAACACATTGTGTCATTTTTCAAAAGCAATTAAGCTAAAGTTACAATTTGAGGGAAGCCGTCTGCCACTTCATCAGAAAGCAATATGCTTCCTTTGCCAAAATCTAGCCTTCACAAAGGGAACTAATATCATAACTCTAAAAGTAAAACTTGGGATTTGAAGAAACATTTGTAGAATAGCTCCCCTAAACGGTAGATGTTACTTGCACAGATGAAAGCAGACCTGGAGTTCCTCTATTTGGCACTACAAGCTGTGTGGGCATATCCAGGTCTGAGCCAAAGGCAGCATAGCTCACATATAAACAAAGACCTAATCCAGTCCCTATACCTTGCTGATCCGCTCAGGTGAGGCACTAACACATTGGTACGGCTCCCAGGGCTGCTGCGTGGCCAGCCAGGTTGGACAACAAGCACAGAATTTGAAGCTTCTCTGAACCTACCCATGGAGACAAACCCTGTGTCCGTTCAGTCTCCTGGGACAAGTGGCTTGGAGCCGAGCCCATGCCAACAAGTTTTACTGGCTACCACTAATGTTGTGCTGGCCGCAAGGTGGTGGCTGGGATGGGCAACACAACAAGGAAGACAGAGGAAGGCAAGGCCGTGGCCAAGCTCCAGAGGACAAGGAATAACCAGGAGTGGAGAATAGATGAATACCAGGAGTTGCCTGGAAATTACTCCTTAAAGAGCTCCAAAAGCTTCCACAAAGTACCTTTAAACGGACCTACAAACTGCATGCACATGCTGAGCCAACTCACTGATTTACAGACAGCAGCTATTGGTCTCACTAGAGGTAAAATTTCATTTTAGGACATTTTTAGTAGCTTATAATACTCCAATTCCTTTTAATCGCATGCTTTTTTGTGCTTTCATCTATGCCAAAGCTCAAATATTTTGTTAAAGTTGAATGGAAATGCGCTCACCATTTCTGATCCCGGTTTAAAACATAAGCAGTTTTGCAAACCTAATTATACATATTTAGAAAAAGCTTAGAGGCTGGTTAGAAACTGTTCCTGCCCCGGAGACCTTAAAAGCTTCCGAAAATCTGAAGATCAACAAAGGGCAGAACCATCATGCTCATTTTGCACATTTCATTAGATCTAAAGAACAAGCCAAATGTCTGGTCAGGAGGAATAGGGCAGGGTAGGAGGTCTGGCTCATAACCTTATAGTTACGTGCATTTGCAATGCAAATTTCTCACATATGCAGTAAAACTGCTATTACAGTTTGATCAAGAGATGGTTTAAAAATATATGAACTGAACAGCTTATGAATAACTTCTTTTTGCAGCTTGTACTTGGTTCCAGTTCCAGTCCAGAGAGCAAGAAGCCTCATCTCAGATGTTTACATTAGGTCCAGATGGGATATCAACCCTCTTGCTTCAAAGTACAAAACAACCTGTAACTGTGGGAATTGCAAAGAAACTTCGCAAAACATGGAGGCTTTTGGCACTTACCTGATTGAGACTTTGTTCTTCCACATGGTGTAAGGCATAGTACTAGGTACTCTATAGAAAAGGCATTGAATTCGGATCAGTTGGGCAATACTTCAATATTCTCTTTTCTATGCACCTGTCCTTTCTTCAGATCAGCTACTTATATTCCTAACAGAGGGTTCAGGTGTATCTTACTGCCTAATAATTAAGATAAGCAATGTGATCTTGCATGGCAAAAGAGATTCATTGGCAATTCTTACTCATCCCAACAGCCTGAGCCTATCCTTTTTTTCAGCTGAATGAAATATCACTCTGACTGCTGTTAACAAGGTTAGAAAAGGACACATTAAACAGACCTTTAAACTTCCTGTAATGCCTCGGTAAGTCTTTCAAATATATATATATATATATTTATTCCAGGTTGATTTCAATCCTCTATGTTAATGGGAGTTCTAGACATACAAAGGACAAGAGACAAGACATTTTGTATCTATTTACATCCATTCTGCAAAAACAAGTTTTGCAAAAGCTAAGTGGAATCTGATAATAAGGTCTTTCATATTATATTGCATTACAAAGAACTACTTATGACCAAGTTCACTCAATGAAAGTTGAAAGCATCTATGTTTGCTTAAGTACAGACTAGTAAAAAAAAAATCTTTTTATTATGTTGGGATTGGAGTGGCATTTCTATTCTAGTGTTCTTAAAATTCGTGGGCTGTCCATTATAAACACACAATACAAATTATTGAAGAGATATTTTCAATTAAATTTAAGTTTTTATGTCAACTGTTATTTTTGAAAACCTGTATGGAATAAAATGCATATTGAAAGGACAGGTAGAAGGCTGGGGACCACTGTGCCTGGCAGTATTCTTGGGGCAGGAGAGCAATTTCTTAGTCACTATGCATTGATATTTCTGCAAAGAAATGAACAAGTATCATTGAGGGACAGCTCTGAAACACTTTCTATTGAAATAATATTGAAGGCAGAAGCTGGAGCTACAAGTGAGGATAGATACTTCCTGTCTATTAATAATGTTTCTGTAATTATTTCCATGCCACAGGAAATAAGATGAACCCTGTGATCAAATTAATGTTAAAGGAAATGATCCTCCAGCTACATAAATGCAGACACCATGGTCTATTTGCCTTGAACTCTAGAATTCTTTAACCTTGAATGTTAAATATTTTATGGTTTCCATCGTATAACCAAAAAAAAAAAATATCAGAGCTTTTCAGAAGTTTTACATTAGTATACAATTCCCAAGATACCTCTGGGAAAAAAAAATAAAGGAATTTTGGTAAACCTGTCATTATCCAGTCCAAGGTAATTCTCCTACAGAATTACCAGGATTTGTAAAAATCATCCTCCTTCCTAATTGTCAGCCAAAGGGCAAGGCTTTTCAAAAATAATGCAGACTACCTCTCACTGAATACAGTTTTGCCACCGTGTTACCTGCCCATACACCAGCGTCCCGCAGTGTCATGGCAAGACAGCTTTCCTCCAGCAGCCACAAGAACAAAAAAAGTCACATTTTCCACTGAAGCTTGTTGTCAAACCCATCCATACAGTAATACACTGTCCTCTACATATCCTTTCTACAAAAGAAGGGCACAGTTTCAGAGGCACTGAATGCTCTCCCTTGGTTCTGGGATGCCAACCTTCATATTTGGAGACTACTTGATACACCATAAGTTTGGAGTTAAGACTTACAAATGTCTTTAGCATCTGAACTGAAAGCCTTGACTTCTATCACAAATATAGTAACTATGTCGTCATCATTTTGTAACATTTCTATTCCAAAATCAATTTAGCAAATTACACAATCAACATAAACCAGTCAATGACAAATTGCCACATGAATGAAATAGAGGCACTATTAGGACTTCTACAAATTTTATTAAAACTCATATATGTCCAGGTCAGTATAACCTGGACTGGAAGAAGATTGTGTTTAGAAATACATTTTCCCACTTCTCCCCTCCCACCTTCACCTGAGCCTACAATACATCTCAAACTCATTGTGGAAGTCTGTCCGCAAGCTGACAACTGTTTGCGGCCAAACTGCTCCAGAACAAAAATTGCAATCCTACTATCCTACCATTATAACCATCATGATAATTGTCCTCCAGAAGAGAGTGCTCAGGAGCTCTGAATACAACACGTATTTCATTGAGTGATATATTTCATCCAGTGCATACAGGGAAACCACATGGATGGCACTGAATTACCACTCACCTTGGTAAAGGATGGTTTCAGCTACAAAGCTTAAAAAACCCTGCCTCTAACCTAAACCAGACATCTTCAAAGATCCATAAAATGGCTTTGAGAGATGAGAATTAAATTCAGTACTTAAAAAACAATATTAAAAAAATAAGAAGACACACCAGTTTTATAAACCACTGTGGCATTGCCCTCAGTCTGTCCTGTTTGATCTCGCTGTTCCTCCCATGCAAATGACTTCTCTTGGCTGCTCCACTGTGGCTGAGCCTGTTATCTTCATACCTGCCAATTCCAAAAGTGCTAATTAGTCCTTTTTTCTCTTGTAATCTAATTATTAGTATAATTAAATTAAATTACGAGCAGTTGTTTCTAACTTGTGGTTAGCTTTGAGTTTGTTGCTTCTATGTCAGGTATCATGAAAGTACCATGTGGCAGAAAGCTTTTTATTTCTGCATCAGGCTGCTTAATAAAACCTCTTAAATCTCCGTGCTGGTTTTGGCTGGGGTAGAGTTAATTTTCTTCCCAGTAGCTAGCATGGGGCTGTGTTCCAGATTTGTGCTGGGAACAGTGTCGGTAACACAGGGGTGTTTTCGTTCCTGCTGAGCAGCGCTGACACACAGCCAAGGCCCTTTCTGCTCCCACCCCACCAGCGAGGAGGCCGGGGGTGCACGAGAAGCTGGGAGGGGACACGGCCGGGACAGCTGACCCCAACTGACCAAAGGGATAGTCCGTACCGTATGACGCCATGCTCAGCATATAAAGCTGGGGGCAGAAGAAGGAAGAGGGGGACATTTGGAGTCATGGCATTTTGTCTTCCCAAGTAACCGTTAGCGTGATGGAGCCCTGCTTCCCTGGGGATCTCTTGTGGAAAAACAGAAATGTCGAGTGCCTCTGGTCCTTGAGGGTCCAGGGTTGATCCCCTTTCCTCGTTTTGCTTTGCTTGCACGAGCGGCTTTTGCTTTACCTATTGAACTGTCTTTGTCTCAACCCATGAGTTTTGTCACTTTTACCCTTCTGATTCTCTCCCCCGTCCCACCGTGGGGGAGTGAGCGAGGGGCTGCGTGGAGCTGAGTTGCCGGCTGGGGTTAAACCACGACAATATCCCTATACCTTTTTTTCTCATAAGTTCTTAGACAAGTATAACTACAACACAAAACAGCTGTTACTATACATTTTTAAGGCAATTTCTGAGTTGAACAAATTCACTACTGTAAAAATAAGTGGGATCTACAGCATTTTGCCCTTTTTAGATTTCTTTTCTGATGGATAGAATTTTTTTTTATTCTATCTACTTTAAATAAATTACACACTTGAACAGAAATAATGGGGAAAGTTTAGCAAAGTATGCACTGAGCCAAAATTCTTTGCAGGGAACTTCATACATGTTAGAAATCCTGTAAACTTTTTTGAGTCCATTTTTATACTCAAAATAAGAGCCAACAAGTGGTTTTTTTCTACCTCTTTATTTTAGCTATGGCTCTTCCTTTTCCTTTTGAAACAGAGTAAATAGCCTATATTTTAGGCTCTGCAAAAAATTTTCAGAGCCCTGAAAAAAAAATTGCAAACTTCTTAGGAAGTAGTTATACAGGAATATAGGAATGTATAGGAATATATGTATTAGTATAAGTGAAATTTTTTAAGAAAGACAGCATTAATTTTCTTCTTGAAGTAGAGTGTTGTACTCCACACACAATATGTTCATTAT
The DNA here is from genome assembly GCF_000687285.1 of Phaethon lepturus. Taxonomy (NCBI): domain Eukaryota; kingdom Metazoa; phylum Chordata; class Aves; order Phaethontiformes; family Phaethontidae; genus Phaethon; species Phaethon lepturus. The sequence continues at coordinate 13,466 of NW_010558046.1, read as the reverse complement.
TAAATATTTACAGTTTGGTTTCTGTAATTATTTTTTCTCTTGTCTTTGGACAGATGTCAGAATTTATAGAAGGAATAGGAAGAACTTAAGCTCTGTGGTATTTTTCTGGTTGCTGCCTGTCTTTGAATTCATCTGGAATGCATCAACTGGCTTTTGCAAATATTTTATATCTAGCTGTATTCAGAAGACTTTTCAATGAGGCTCTTTTCCATTTATGTGCTTGAATGTAAGGGGAACTTACCAAGTCTTCAACTTACCAAGAAGAGTGTCTTCTGGCCAATCTTCCTTCTGTAAAGACTTTATAGAGATGGATAATTAGGAATTATGGGTATGGAAGTGAGAAGAATAAATAAAATAAACACATAAAAATAAAAGGGATTAAATATAAACTGGGTTCATTATTAATTGCCCTTAAAAATCTGTCTTTAAGAAATATCCTGATGATTCAGCTTACTATGTAATACTAGGTCTCTGCAAGACTTTCACTCTTCCATCCCCCCTCCTTTATGCTATTTTCCACATTTGCTATATTTAATCTCTGATTAGATGTAAATGCTGGGAATCAGGCAGGGGTCACCTTGAGTTTGTACAGCACCTAGTTCAAATGAATCCTAATGAGTGGCAAAGTTATTACTGGATGTCATAAGATCACCCTCAAAATAGCACTCCAAGAAATCAGTTTCATGGGTCCATTCCTGCAAAGACTCTGAAGGAATTAATTGGATTGTTGGAGAAGCATGAAGTAAAATAAGTACAAACATGTATTTGCAGGATCAGAGGTGCACACTGGAGGCTATGAATATATTCTGTACTGTATTTCAGAGGCAGTCTAAGTGCATAGAGCAGGTAAGTTGAATGTCTGTTACTTAGCATTTATGGAATGAGCAACTATGAAAACAGTTGCTCATTTGACCTCCGTACCAGGGAAGATCATGGAGTGGTTCATCTTGAGAGTGCTCACAGGCCATGTGCAGGACAACCAAGGGATCAGGGCCAGCCAACATGGGTTCATGAAAGGCAGGTCCTGCTTGACCAACCTGATCTCCTTCTATGACCAGGTGACTCGCCTGGTGGATGAGGGAAAGGCTGTGGGTGTTGTCTACCTGCACTTCAGTAAAGCCTTTAACAGCGTCTCCCACAGCATTCTCCTGGAGAAACTGGCGGCTCGTGGCTTAGACAGGTTTACTCTTCGCTGGGTGAGGAACTGGCTGGATGGCCAAGCCCAGAGAGTTGTGGTGAACAGTGTTAAATCCGGCTGGCGGCCGGTCACAAGTGGTGTTCCCCAGGGCTCGGTTCTGGGGCCGGTCTTGTTCAATATCTTTATTGATGATCTGGATGAGGGGATCGAGTGCTCCCTCAGTAAGTTTGCAGATGACACCAAGTTGGGTGGGAGTGTTGATCTGCTGGAGGGTAGGAGGGCTCTGCAGAGGGATCTGGACAGGCTGGATCGATGGGCAGAGGCCAACTGTATGAGGTTCAATAAGGCCAAGTGCAGGGTCCTGCACTTGGGTCCCAACAACCCCCTGCAACGCTACAGGCTTGGGGAGGAGTGGCTGGAGAGCAGCCTGGCGGAAAGGGATCTGGGGGTGCTGGTTGACAGCCGGCTGAACATGGGACCTGGGGGTGCTGGTTGACAACCAACTGAACATGAGCCGGCAGTGTGCCCAGGTGGCCAAGAAGGCCAACAGCGTCCTGGCCTGTATCAGCAATAGTGTGGCCAGCAGGAGCAGGGAAGTGATCGTGCCCCTGTACTCGGCACTGGTGAGGCCGCACCTTGAATCCTGTGTTCAGTTTTGGGTCCCTCACTACAAGAAGGACATTGAGTTGCTGGAACGTGTCCAGAGAAGGGCAACGAAGCTAGTGAGGGGTCTGGAGCACAAGTCTTCTGAGGAGCGGCTGAGGGACCTGGGGTTGTTCAGTCTGGAGAAGAGGAGGCTGAGAGGAGACCTCATTGGTCTCTACAACTCCCTGAAAGGGGGTTGTGGCGACGAGGGTGTTGGTCTTTTCTCCCAAGTAACTAGCAATAGGACAAGAGGAAATGGCCTTAAGTTGTGTCAGAGGAGGTTTAGACTAAATATTGGGAAAAATTTCTTTACAGAGAGAGTGGTCAAGCATTGGAACAGGCTGCCCAGCAATGTGGTGGAGTCACCATCACTGGAAGTGTTCAAAAAACATGTGGACATGGTGCTTCTGGACGTGGTTTAGTGGGCATGGTGGTGTTGGGTTAACAGTTGGACTTGATGATCTTAAAGGTCTTTTCCAACCTTAATGATTCTGTGATTCTGTGAAAATGTGTGAAGGAGAGAACTAAACCTTTTTCATCATTTTTCACCAAAGAAGTCATTCAAGACAATGGATCTTGTTTAGTAGTGAAGACACAAGGTATGATGCCTTTTTTATTCAAAGTTTCAGGTGAGTGGAAAAAAAGAAAATTTAAAAAAATTACTTTCAGATAGGGAAATTATTCCTGGATGTGGGTGTAGTTAGAAAGATAAGGGTAGTTCTTAAGATTAAGCAAGGAGTAGGAGGAGATGTCTGTAGAGGGGAAAGTAGAGTTTTATATCCTTAAAGTACAAAGTTAAAAGACATCTGAATTATCATCAGAAATAACATCAGTAAAGAGAATGCAAAATCATGAAGCATACCCTGATCATTTGTCAATAGGGGTCAAACTCAATTTCTTCTTTTCCTGCCAAAAATTGAGACCGTATTGTCTTTTGACAGTAAAAAAAACTTCCATTAAGTCCAAATAAATCATCTCTTTTTTGTTTTCTTTTTTCTTTCTTTTTTCTTTTTTTTTTGAGCCTTGATATGAAAAACGGTTGAGAGAGTCATTAAACTGTTGGAGGAGGAGCCATAGCCATTAGCCCAGATGATTTTCAACAGCTCTCAGGATGTGTGTGGCCTAAATTCATTTCCTGCCTCTGAGTCTCAAAGGGCTCAAACTTTATGTCCCGCCTCCCAGGACAGAGACATTGGGAGCCTCCATATTTTTTTTTTAAAAAATGGACCAATTCCAGCAGGAAGCTGTTTGAAGGAAACCTACAGCAAATTCTCTTTTCAACAAGTGGTGAGACTGTTCCTGAGGAATTAGGAGACCTTCATTCAATCACTTCAAATAGCTGGGTGGCACAATATATCTAACTGTGGTAAAATATGGTATAATGAAGTGAACTTTCAGGTACAGCTGTATGTTAGTATATGTAAGTAAACCAAAGGCAATCCAGCAGGATAATTCACCCATTACAATTTCTGCTCATAGGTACCTGAAGCAGAAACGCATCTAACCCTGTGGTGGGGAGTCAGATGGAGATGGCAGGGAGTGTGGGAGTGGGAAGCGGGATGCCCAGGAGGAAGGTCCTGGCACATCACCTACTCCCACCTCCTCTTCTGGCCAGGGAGAGCTCTGACAGGGACTCATCTGTGCACTTGGCACCGTCACTCCTCACTTGTCCAGCTCCTGCCGTTGCAGGACCTCCTTCTCCCCTCCTCTTTTTGCTTCCATTGTTTTCTACAACCTCTACTGAGGTTTTCCAGCTGGTCTCTGAGGTTGGTCAAGCCTTTTCTGGCTGTCTTTGAAGTACCAAAGCCCTGGATGCTTCTCAGAGGGGTATTTCAGCAATGTTGCGCTGCAGCCAGACAAAGGAGTGATGGGCAGGAAAAACAGGAGCTGTGGTAGGGCATGGAAGAGATAGAATTGTCTTGGGAAACTGAGAGCAAAAATAATTGTGCTGTCCGCTGGGTGTTTTGCCTCTGACTTCAACGTAAATAAAATGAAAGGACATGGACTTTGTCAACCTAAGGATATAATTCCTGTCATCACTAACCATCATGACTTTCACGCTCAAGTCAGTAATGTGGCATCGTCCATGTTATCCATTCACAACCATCGTCTCAGTCTCTTGGCTGCCCTAATGTAGACTCAAAAAAGTTATCCAAGATTAGGATTAAAATCTTTCTAATTTACCCAATATTCACATCATAGTTATCTTCCCATAACTCTTTTCTGTCTCTCTCCAGAGAAGCCAGTCACTGCCCACCAGTACACAACATTTCGGTATTCGATTTGCAGAGCCAAAGGAAGTTCAAACACCTGTAGGTTGACATCTTACGGAGCTACCTTCATCTTTGAAGCAATCATTACAGAACTCTTTCTGTAACGCAGCACAAACAACTGTGCAGAGAAAGGCCACAAATCAAGGAGTCTGTTTCCAATGTTGTCAGGCCAATGTTTTTTTTAAAGTGCAGGACTAAATTAATTTATGATAACAGACAGCTGCATGCAGTAACCTTCCCTCTATACATTATACAGCAGCATAAATCTGAAAAATAATTCAGAAGGAATTATTTGTAACATTCATAATCATACTTACTCACAAATACGCCATAAAATGATCCCAGGCTGGCAGTTTAATAGCTTTATCTCTGATTACTGTTTCCATAAAAACCTCACAGAAACCCAAGTGCCTGCATTTCGATGACAAAATCCCCAGCTATTTCAAAGACAACTAAAATTTTAAAACAATAAAGATGTTTTTATTGTTCCCTACAGTAAAAGCATGACAGACTAAATAACAATACTAGCATAAATTCAAGGAAAGCCTCTCTCTGTAGCAGAGACTGAGACAGGAATCGTTGGCCTCAAGCATTACCTCAGTCAAGTATTCATAGCAATCTTCATAGCAATTCCTATTTCAAAGAAAAACAGCCCAAGTTAAGATAAATTTGAGATACTTTTTTGGTTTTAATGTGGGGGGTTTTTTTTCAGATATCAAAAGTGCTTTGGCACAGGGTTTTCAAAACAGTTTTCTACCTTCAGTGCATTCTCCACTCTACACAGACATTGTAATTGTCAGTAAAACACATCCCCTGTCATGCAGCTTACCTTTTATTCCAAAATTGCAACTTTGACCTCCATCCATTCCTAAGATGGCTGTTATTTGTCTCCTTGGGGCCTATCACTTCCTCTCCATACAACATCTTAGTCTTCTCCATGCTCAGACAGAAGGTGAGGACTCCCATTAAGCTGGGACTCCCATTAAGCACAGCTCTGCACTTCCAAACACACCTTCAGGGTTCGGCAGGAGGCCACACTCCACGCATGCAGCAATGAGACAGCCATGCACTGTTGCTGGATCTCATCTGCAGGGACCTGCGGAAAAAGGTTGCTCCAGGGTTGTGCTGAGGTACAGGATCTGGCTAGGGTTTATGTGTCATGCAAGGTGAGAAATGTTAGAGGATTATGCATCAGACCTGGTGCTTTCATCAGTTACTGCTCATTTTTACTTTCTGACGTTCAGGGTGGGATTCATCTCTCCAAAGAGAAGTCTTTACAACTGGGCTGGAGTTCTGGTAGTCTCTGTATAACCAGAAAAGAAATGGGCATGTCCAGGCTGCCTATGGCAAATTGGTTAAAATACCTAGTTTTCTCTATGGCTTATAAATGTCGTTTGTACAGTTAACTTGGCCACCTGCACTGCAGGCGTGTAAAGGTGTGGGAAAAAGGAAAGATGAATCCCCACCATAATCATCAACAATGTAGTTATAGCACAGTAAGTAGGAAAAAAAAGAAGTTTAGAAAAAGGGTGTGTGTGTGTTTTAAAACAGTTATAGTATAATAGCTATCCTTATTCTTCTTTAATTAGACGTCACTGGGCTGAGCAGAGAATTATAATTAACAAAGAATGAGGAAAATACCTTTTTTGTTCCTAAACATGAACCCACAGTAGAGTTGCTTCTAAGAGGTCATGTCCATTCATCCTGTCATCATAGAGCCAAAACATAAGTACATCTATGTCCTCCACAATATCTGAAATTTCTTTGAACCCTGTTGTCTAGCCCAGTAAAATATCAACAATGATTTTACTCTAAAATCTCCACAAGGGAACATTATATATGTGAATCGTATTATTCCTCTATTTCCTGTCAAAGAAGTGTCACTAGAGGAATGGCTTTTTATCATTGGAATTGTGTTTCCTCTGCCAAGAATCTAAAATGTTCTTACTGGTAAGGTTTTATCTATGGAGAGGAAACCATGATGCCTGGAGTGCTCTGGGTATAAAAAAAGGTATATGGAACAAATCAGTGGTTGCAGTAAAAGGGTTTGGAAACAGAAAATTGTCTCTCATGGGAAGTTTTAACACTTGAAATGGTTTTAATTCTCAATTTGAGGGAAAAAAATTGCAAAAAGATTAAAATTAAAACAGAGAGAGAGAGAGAGTGATTCACAACCAGCAGAAGACTTTGTTTCAATAACGTAAAATGGAAGTTAAAATAATAACTTGAAACAACAAAATAGAAAGTACGTATTTGCCAATGGAATGAAATGAGCTGGAAAGAATTCTTTCTACTGCCTTTTACACAGAATTTAATCAAAATGGGTACAGTCCTATGAAGCTTTTCAGTTGCTAAAACTGTCCTTTCAATGACGTTTCTCAGCAGCAAAATTTTCTCTGCAGTTTTTGAGCAGACCTGTTTTAGGGGCTCGTGCAAAACGCGGCGAAAAGCTCCCAGGAGCACTCTAGTGCTAACTGTGCCAGGGTGGTCTAAGAATGCAAACAAGGGGAGGTTTGTGGAGAGAGGCTACGTGTTTCCACAGGCCGACTGAGATAGCCACAAACACAGGTGAGGTGTAAGGCCTTCTGGAGGGTGGAATTAAGAGCAGAAGTCTCCAAAGGTACTTGCAGTTGTGGACAAGGGCATTAGCTGAAGATAGGCCATTTGAGAGAAAAGGCACCTGGTGGGTCCGCTTACAAGTGGAGTCCTCAGTGAAAAAATACAGAAAGGTCAGCAACTTTTTAGGGTTCATTACTGTTTGGTAAACAGTTAAAGAAACAAACAGATTCAGCAACAAACAAGGCCAAACCACCTTTCTGTCACATTTGGTGGATACTTGCAGCCACTTCAGTTTAATACTTCTGTTAAGGATCTTGATGATGAGATACAGCACGCTTATACTCCTGCACATCATCTCAAACAGAGCTGGCTATGGGAGAAACAGGTTCTCTTTCAATGTAAGCTGGATAACTTTGTAGAAATGGTCTGAAATCAACAATAGCCAATTGTGACAAGCTTTTGTTCAAGAAAAAGAAATCAAGGAGATGCATACAAAATGGAGAAAAAGTGTCTTAGGCAGCTTTCTGGTAGAAAAAGAGATAGAGGAGGTGACACTGGGTCACAAAGTGAATACGAGTTAATGGGGTACTCCTAGCCTTTGGGAAGTGTCTACATACGAACTGGAAGAGAATCAGCAATGATGACTCATGTACCCAGTTTTAGGTGACATGCCCAAAGAAGTAGATTGAAAGAGAGAGAACAGCAAGGATGATAAGAAGTTCGAAAAAAAAATCTTTGAAGAAAAGTGGATGTTTGGCATCTAAACATCTTTACTAATGAGAATCATGCAATATTCTTATTTATGTATCTTAGACTCATCTTAATTGCCAAAGTATTGTGGATTACCAGCTTCCAATTGATTGTACTGTGTTGTGTTCAATCTGTGAATGGTTGGTTTGAAACCTTGACTCATGCCAAGGGAAGGATTTGGTTAGTGGAAGTATTATGCTTAATCCTGTTAGCTACTAATTCATACAAAAAGTAAACAGAGAAAGAAGTGCATTTTAAAAAGGGGATGTGAAGAGTGAGTAACTGTCAGTTTTCTATATTTCCTCCCTAATTCAGAGGTAAAATAGTCGCAGATTACAGACGAAGAGGAATAGGGAAAATGTCTTGTTTTGAATGTAAGACAAGAATTTCAGCAGTTTTATTTGTAACTTCTGACTGCAAGCTTCAGTGGCAAGACATTTTTCTTTGATGCTAATGCAGTACTGATAAGTGGGTGGTAAGTGAGTAGTCTGATGGTGCTCGGTAAATTATTCCTCTTTGTCTTGAGCCAGACATCAGCCAATGCAGAGATAAGATGGAGCTTTGCCAAGTGGGTAAAACCATGCAGTCTCTGACTTGCATAATTTTTTTTTCCTTTAAGGTGAAAAAGGATATAACAAAATGTATTTGTTGGCTAAATGGACCTTATTGCAGTTACATGGTTGTACCCTACAGCACTAACACTGAGTTCAATTAACCTTATTCCAGATATATGATATTGAAATTGTCATCAGAAGCAATCCTGAAATTTGGGGCTACTCTGCTATATAATGAGACCAGAACGAAAACCGTCATGTATAGCACTTATCTAAATGACTGGTTGAATGAGGCAATGATCTGGAACCCTTTTCTAGCCAACTTCAAATCTATTTTTGACAACGATTCATCTTTTCAGAACAATAGCCTCTAATTAGGGGCATGTAAAGTTTGTCTGTGGACTTCTGGCAGATGTTTACCTAAGCATAAAACTGCCGTTCCTACTTCACACGAGTGTGTTAAATTGGCAATTACCACTACTGTATCCTCTAACGCGGAACTTTGGCAGCTTTGTCAGATGTTACCAGCTGATCGTGAAGATGATGAGGTTGAAGGAATGCCTGCACATGTCGAACATGCCATAGGGACCAGATGGAAGCACCTGAGTAATTTGGCACTCGATGCTGACCTACATTACAGAGGGTTGAGACTATCATTTTGTTAAGGAGACATGTGAGAGTGAAAGCTCCAATACGCTTACATAATGTTCCACAGTCTGGAACATATCCTAAGTGACTCCTTTTCAAAAAGCTGAAAAGAATTTTGTCTGAAATATATCAGGAACTAACAATTGCATTGCCAGTATTTTTGCTACAGATTTGTTTTACAGTTTTGTGCTGAGAGCAAAGATGCAGCAGGAGAGAAATCCACTCTACTATAAACAGGCTTCGTGTATAAAACCCTCACAAATTTTTAATGAAATGAAATTATTTTGCTTGTAATTTGTTCAGCACAGTAATCTTCTGCAGCTCCTGCAATAAGTCTCCATAGAACAATTTTCATGTCTTTATGTCACATATCAGCAATAACTCATTTGTCTGATGTTTAATGGCTCATGATTGTCGTGTACATTATATTACACAATAAAGCTGGCATCTAAATCCTGGATTTTTTACAAGCCAGGGCAAGTGCTTTCAGCTCTCAGTCTCCTCATCTGTAAAAATGGGATAGAAATGATACTTCAGAGAGGCACTGCAGTATCAGCTCATCAAGTATTCAGTGTTTTGTACAAAGCTCTCAGAGAACCACGGCTAGATACTACTTGTAGCAGCGTCAAATACTAGACATATTAGCAGAGGGTTGCAGGGCAGTCAGGAGGTAAAGTTTTAAAAACAGACTTAAAAAAAATTCTTATGTCTGACAATACTGAAATTCCGTTGTTTTGCAAGTAAAGGTTTAGGGCCCAGATGGTTTGCTCAGATATATTCAGAGTTCAATTTTTAAAATGATATAACCGAATATTAATGCTGCAAATTCTGACAACTTAATTTAACTTCCTTGTCCCAGCTGCATTTTCTGTAACGTCCCATGTTTCCTTCCACAGAGCTCTTAATCCTTTGTTCAGTTACATGTCTACCAGGGATCTCTGTCACTTGTACATTAAAGAGCAGACTTAACGCATTAATAGCACTAACACATTAAAGAGCAAATACTTAGTCTCCTCCACTCAACACACGTTTGCCAGATCTCGTTATACTGCTCACCAACTTGTAATAAATTACTTTCTTTATGAAATTCTCAAAGAACTAAGAGGAGAAAGTCTTTAGATAAAAGGCTTAAAAAGACAGCACAGCCTTAGACAGCACAGTCTTTGCAGCAAATAGAGTTTTGTCTTTTGTTGAGCTTGCCAATCAGCCTTTGGTTCTAAAAGGGAATATTGAACCAGGAAGCACCAAACAACTATTAACTGAGAAGTTTTAATTTTTGCTTCTTATTTTTAACAACTTAACACAGCAGAAGACTGTAGGTCATTAGCAATCCCCAAATCTGTAACTATTCACTTGTAAATCCTAGTAGTACAATTCCAAATTTAGGGCTTGTATATCTATATTCAGCTCTGCTTAAGGTTTGCAGTATAAATCATTCCAATCAATTGTCATCATGTATATTTACACTACACAAGTTATCCTACTTCTCACAACTATACTAACAGAAGCAATAAGAATCTCTGGAAAGCCAAGCATTCAATAGTCTGGAAGAATTGTTGTCTGTCTTATCGATTATCCTACAGACTGCAATTACAGGCTTATGTTATATATCCTTCCTGGAAACAAGGACTGAAGATCTTGACTAGAGAATGCTTGGATCCACAGAAATCCTGTCTGCTTGCATTCAGGCATTATCAGAAATAAGCTTTTAATTTCTCTGTGGGTAGGTAAATGTTTAGCACTCCAACACTAAGGATTATTATTCTAATAGCTGGGATCAGAAGCCTCAAATATTGGAGAGCTTATACCTGAAAGCACAATTACAAGTAGAGAAATACAGAAACAAATGCTGTGGTGGGAGCAACCCAATATACAACTTGATGTAAGGCAGCCTGGAAATTGCACATGGGTCCTTCCTGACATACTCAATGTTATCCAGGCAAGGGTTACTCAAGTATCAAGTTTAAAAGTACTCAGCAGTCAGGATCTGTATAATCTACTGGTAGTTACCCACGTAGTTTATTTCTAAGCTCTTCTGTCTCTTCCAGATCTCATAAATTGATAAAACTTGAGAAGTAGATGAAAATAATTTTGGTTATTGCATGGAGAAGGTGACATCAAAGCTGTTTTGTGGAAAGCCAAGGTGTGGGCAATGTTCTCCATTCTCATTCTCCTTATGCAAGAGGTATGCCTTAGGTGTGCCTGGTAGGAAGGTGCTCATCTCTGATGTTGAGGGAATGGCGGGTCTTTGGACTCTTGTGCAAGTGAGTTGTAGCAGCATCACTGCAGCTGGGATGGTCTACAGCTGCGATGGAGATGAATTTAACTGGGGAAGAGTACAGGCTCATGGCACTCCATCCTTTCTGCAGCAGAGAAATTCTCTGTCCTTGCTGCAGAGTAAGTAATAGACTTATGGTAAAAGTGAGAGTCGGGGAGCAATCGCAAAAAATAGCACAAGCAATAAGACACAGGCACCTGAACCTTTATGATGTTGCTGTAGTCTTACATCGGGACAGTTCCTTTGATTCTGGCCCTATGAGTAGTCAAGTGAACAACACAAACATGCATATTTAATGAGAATGCATACATTCAGTGGTTAATATGCATGAATCTCAAGAAAACTTTTATATTTCTTGGTTAATTTTTTTCCTAATGTAATGTGAGCTGTATTGTACTTTGTACTTGTCCCAGTACGTTAAGAGGCACTGCTCACGGAGTGAGCAAAGTTCCACAATTTGCACTGACAAACAGGTATTTTAGGCTGAAATTAGCAAGCGATTTCTCTATGTTTGATTTAGTAATTTTGAAAGATACATTTTTTACAGAAAGTGGCCGACAAAGGAAAGCAGGAATAATTATATATCCTGGGATAGATTGCAGCTAAACAAGAGTAAATTCTTGATTCTCCTCTACAATCTGCCAAACAAAGAAAGGTTTTAAAAATAAAGACAAGCAGGACCCATCTCTAACAATCTCCATGAAGGGTATAACAATTGTCTAATAAAAAGAAAATTAATCCAAGATTGGAAGAATGCTAACTTCTCATCAAAAAGAAACTTGACCTGGTTAGAAACTACTCAAATGTTTAGTACACTAAGGATATTCACCATATTTCTGTATCTGTAACTGTGCTGTTTAGCATTTTTCTTACTAAAACAAGATAATCTCATCTCCTCTTGAATGGATCCTGTCCCTTTCAGATGGTAATGGGAAATTTGGAAATACTTAAATAAGTCAGTTCCAGCTAAAAAGTGATCTCATTTCCTATGTCTTCCAAACTAAGACCAGATAACCTTGAGGCCACTTCCTCTCATCCCATCGCTAGTTACTTGGGAGAAGAGACCAACATCCATATCACCACAACCACAAGCAATGTGTCCTGTCACATCTATTTTATGGTCTTAATAATATTTGGTGCCAATTTGAAAGCAAAAATATATTTTTTGTTTTATTTCCCAGAGCTCCATTTGAATAAAATACATAATTCCAGGCAAAAGGTGCTAAAAAACATGTCTCAATGAGAAAAAGAAAAAAGCTGAGGTACCTGTCTGTCTTTCCCCAATAAATGATATCTGTGTTTTTATACAGTAACACTATGCTGTAAAATACTGCCTTGCCCTTACGGTCAGTAACCTTTCAAAGACTCTTTGATAACATTCACCAGCTAACACATATTGAGCGAACTCCACGTTCAAACGGTACACAACAGGATTAAATTTGATAAGAATAAATCCTTAAAACATTACAAAGAAATATTCAGTCTTCTCTTCTGTCTTGCCAGTTTTATCTTGACTTTTCTGAGTCTGTAAGCTCTTTGAAAGAGAAGCTCTTTCTATCTTTGGCCTGCTCAGTACTGAGAATACAGCTAATGCTTTGAAAAAAAGATTAATAAATTGGGTGTTGCAGAAAAAGCCCGAAGCCATTTTTGAGGTAAACAATATCCATCCCAGCCGCATAAGCAGAATATAAAAACCTACACTCTCTACTTCAGCATTGATCCAGACTGCCAGAGGCATTCAAAGCTGGCTGCCTGTGCCATTTCAGCATAAAAAATACATCTCACTGAATCCGTGTGCTTTTGTACCACTGTATCTTTCATAGAATCATAGAATAGTTTGGGTTGGAAGGGGCATTTAAAGGTCATCTAGTCCACCCGCCTGCAATGGGCATGGATATCTTCAACTGGACGAGGTTTCTCAGAGCCCCGTCCAGCCTGGCCCCGACCTTTGATCAGTCACAAGGCAGTTCAGCGGCCCAAGCCATGATGAGAGAGCACTGCTGGGCACAGTGCCCCAAGGTGCCTTCTGCCTGCTTACGCTGCAACAGTTTCTCCAGGTGTAGTACCAGAACGGTTTTCTTGCACGTGGCCCTTGTGCACTCATATTGACTTTTGCTATTAGTATGTAAGGCACCATCCCCGTGCTACACAGCAACTTCAGGGAAGATCTCATCTGAATAAACTGTCTCAGTGCTGCTGGTGATAGTCAGTTCTTAATGTTCCCATGAATCGCTGAAGAAAATGGTGCAGTACAGTAATTCAAATACACCTCAACTGTTCCCAAAATAGTACTGAAGAAGTAGATTTTAGGTAATTTAAATTTTAGGTAATTTAAATTACCTTATCCATAAATTGAATCCTTTATTTCTTGTCCTAGTTTAAGTGGATATGGAGAAAACTTATTCTAGTCCAATTTACAAGGCCTTCCTCCAGGGAAGCTAGAGATCCCACTCTGCCTTCCCTTTTTACTATTTGTTTGAGCTTTTGTCTCTGAATCTGATATACCTTATATGTAGCTCCAGAGGCTAACAACAGTGCTTCAGCATGAAAACCTCTCAAAAGTGGGGTCTTTAATTCCTCAAATGATTAAAGCATGGGTTCATGAAAGACAGGTCCTGCTT
>NW_010558045.1:0-2311 GCF_000687285.1 Phaethon lepturus | reverse complement strand
TTTTGACTGGCAATAAATTAAACTAATTTCTCCAATTTGAGTCTGCTTTGCCTGTGATGATAACTGCTGAGTGATCTCTCCCTGTCCTTATCTCAACCCATAAGCCTCTTGTTATATTTTTCTCTCCCCTGTCCAGCTGAGGAGGGGGAGTGATAGAGCGGCTTTGGCAGGCACCTGGCATTTAGCCAAGGTCAACCCACCACAATGCAGAAAATAAGATGAAAGAGTTTATGAGATTTAAAAAAAACTCCTTAGTGATATGGGTACAGTAATTACAAAGCAATCTCCATCTGCCTTAAAATGTTTTAGTGAAAATTTGAGATATATCTGAACAATTAAATGATAACAACTGGAGTATAGGAATACACTGATTAAATCTTTCAATGAGTAGATATCACTGTGTTGTCATTTTACCCCAGCTAGCAACTAAGCACCACACAGCTGCTCGCTCACTCTCCCATGGTGGGATGGGGGAGGGAATCGGGAGAGTAAAAAAGTGAGAAAACTCATGTTCTGAGATAAAGACAATTTAATAGGGAAAGCAAAAGTTGTGCATGCAAGCAAAGCAAAACAAGGAATTCATTCACTACTTCCCATCGGCAGGCAGGTGTTCAGCCATCTCCAGGGAAGCAGGGCTCCATCACATGTAACGGTTACTTGGGAAGACAGATGCCATAACTCCAAACATGCCCCCCTCCACTTCCTTCTTCATCTGCTGTGCAGTGTTTTACCTTCTCTTAAATATGTTTTCACAGAGGCACTAATAACTTAGCTAATTGGCTCAGCTTTGGCTGATGAGTCTGTTACACAGCCAGCTGGAACAGTCTCTGTCCAACACAGGTGCAGCCCCCGGACTCTTCTCACAGAGGCCACCCCTGTAGCCCCCCTACTTCTAAAACCTTGCCACATAAACCCAATGCAGTTACAGATCTACTGTATGAGATCTACTTTTGCCCAAACTGAATAATGTTCATAGTTATTTGTAAGTGACATTGCTGGAAGATCACACCTGACATTAGTCTGTTTTGAAATCATCATTCCTAATTACACTGATGTGCAGTTCTGAACAAATTTGAAGCCCAAACACTAAACTCGTTCAAGAGCCATATATATTATTTTAGGATTTACTCTGCAACACAAAGACAGAAGGAGCTGAAAGTATACTGGAGTTTATAGTTCCAAGTGATATTCTGTGAAGGAGGAGTCTGAAAAAAATGTACATTTTATAAAAACAAGATGGACAAGATGGCCTCTTGAGGTCTCTTTCAGACATGTTTTGGATGTTTCCATAGGCCAAAGTCTAGTGTTCTCTCACAGTAGAAGAAAAATACAATACATCAGCCTGTGCCAAATGTGAGTTTAAAGAATACTTAGTGTCTTTTCTCATGTTGAAATTACAATCCTATTAAAACAGCTGGAATTATAATTTGTCACGGAAATTATATCAATAAATATAAACTCTTCATAAAGAAATTCTTGGAAATATCAGACTTGAAAAGACAGACCATGAACTCAGCCTAAATCAGGCCTTGATTTATGCTCTTGTGATTTCAAGGCAACCTCTGAATGGTTATTGTACCATTTACTGAGACAATTTAAATGACTTTCAATTATGAAAAAACGTATCTGGATGCTATAAAACTACATCAGTTAAAGTTACAATCTGTGGATTCAAAGTTGTTGACTAGTAAGAGAAAACTTGCTATGTTGTGGGGAAAGAAGAGGTACAACAATCAGAAGGAAGTAGAGCAACTATGTAACAGGACATGAAATCACCATTTCTCTTTCAGTATTGCATTCTCACTATTTCTTTTTTTGGCTTCTCTGTTTCAGATGTAGGTCTCAGCATCAGTGATAATGGTTTTTGCCATGGCAACTAGGATGGTGGCAACATGGCGAACTCCCAGAGTGTAGAGCTTAGAAAAATACCAATAGCAGACACTCATCTCTAACTCCACTGTTTGCTTGTCCTGTTATTTTTAATTCAAACCTCAGGTTTGGTGTTTTGTTTTTTTTTTTTTTTTTACTTCCTTTGGCACGAAAACACTTTACGAAACTGTGTATTAGAATGCTGTGAGCTTTACTGGATTTTTAATAAAGAATGTTTGTTTGAGTTTTTGTATATCAGAAAATAAACTATAAATTTTTACAGTGACTGAGCATCAATGGATACAGTGGGAATTGGCCTAGATTTGTATCTTCTAGCTAGATAACAAACTTAGTTAGTGTATTTAGTTAGTTGTCGAGGGGAGCTGCTCCGGAGCTGGTCCAACCCGCAGCGGAGCAGCAGATCTTGGCACACAGGGGGTTT
>NW_010558044.1:4662-6524 GCF_000687285.1 Phaethon lepturus | reverse complement strand
CCAACCTTAATGATTCTGTGCTTCTGTGATTTCCTCACTGTGTATCCCAAGAGAGTTGTCTCCTAGGAAAAGAGGGCTAGGGAGAGTCATAATTAAGGCTGTCTTGTTAAACTCTGTGGTTTGAGCAAGCTAACATCCTCTGTGTGCAGGGTGCAGAGCACTCTAGGCAGCTATGGTCTCTGCTAGAATTCAGTTTTGCATGGTCTAAATCCATTTTGAATCACATGGGTTTAATTTGCTTCTTAGCTGGTACTGAACTGCTTTGCCAAGTAAGGAGGGAGTGCCAAACCAGGGCTGGAAGAAGCTCCTGCAAGGCTGGGAATGAGGCTTCCCATCCAGCTGTGGCAAGAAGGTTTCCCCCAGTGGCTTCCTGTCCCTCATTTTTCTTTGCAGGCTTTAGCACTCTCATCTTGACACAAATGCTTGCACTCAGATTAAACTGGTTGTGGCTTACAGTGCATAAGAATGATTTTTAAAAATAACAGTAGAAACTTGGTTCCTGTTCAAAAGCAATCATGATATATCCACCTGTCTAGACACTTTGTTCTGTTGTGACTCAACCTGTGTTAGCAGTACCTGTCTGCATTTAGCACTACTGCTTCAGAAGAGAAGTTGCAACCTGAATTACCAGGTTGCTGCGCACCGAGCAAACAAGCAGTGAGGGTGCATATCTGGGGCATCACCCCAAGGTGTTGCAGTTTGCGCAGCAGGACGCACAGGCAGGGCCCTAAGAGCTCTGCTAGTGCAAGAGTTGAGTTCTCTAAGTTCTCAGAGGCAAGAAGCAAAGCAGTGGCCTTCTTGCTGTAGGCACTTTCTCCATTAGCGCGAGCAGGGCATGTGAGAGAGCTCAGCCATGGCCAGGTGGAAGGCAGTGACCTCCACACTTGCCAGAATGGACATGGGAACCCAACCAGAACTCCCATGGAAACATGCAGCTGCCCAGGTCACAGCCTGCAGGGAGTGCCAGAGCCTTGCACTGGCAACACGTGGCAGTGATGAGAACTGCTGGGTCCGCTGTGAACAGGTGCACAACCTGCTCGGCCTGGTGGCAGAGCTGCATGAGGAGGTTGAAAGGTTGAGGAGCATTAGGGAGGCTGAACAGGAGATAGACTGATGGAGCCAGGCCCTGCTCTCCTTGAAACAGAATTGGGAGCACCCACCAGAGAGCACCCAGGATCAATGGGCCTCTGTATCCTGCCACTGTCAAGCCAAAGGCAGAAGCCTAAATGAAAAGAGTGAGGTGAGGCAAGTCCATGGTAGAGGCAGCAGGTGAAAGCCCCTCTTGCCCACCTTGCCCCCGCAGGTGCCTCTGAGCAACGGGTACAAGGCTCTGGTTGAGAGAGACCAGCCAAATGAGGATGTGAACAGTGGGCAAGCTACACCAGAGTTGTCTACACAGTCAGACAGGCCTACTGCCCATATCACCACTACACACAAAAGGAAGAAAAGAAGGCTTGTAGTTGTAGGTGACTCTTCTCTGAGGGGAATAGAGGGTCCAATATGCTGCATAGTCTCTCCTCACAGGGAGGTCTGCTGTCTCCCGTGGGTGGAGAAGAAGCAGCAATTTGTAGTCGTCAAACAATTAGAGAGAGTTTAGGGCCTTGGCATGGTTAGTGAGAGAATCTGGGGCATGGGTTATTTTTTCTTCCCTCCTTCCAGTTGAAAGCAGTGGCATTGGAAAGAACAGGAAGATACAGTCCATCAACACATGGCTCCATGGTTGGTGTTACCACCACAATTTTGTTTTCTTCCCTCCTTCCAGTTGAAAGCAGTGGCATTGGAAAGAACAGGAAGATACAGTCCATCAACACATGGCTCCATGGTTGGTGTTACCACCACAATTTTGGTTTTTTCGATAATGG
>NW_010558044.1:3933-4626 GCF_000687285.1 Phaethon lepturus | reverse complement strand
TCAAATGGGAAACACTCCTCTCAAAGGGGGAAGAGGGTCTTTGCCCAAGAGATAGCGAGGCTGATTGACAGGGCTTTAAACTAGATGCGAAGGGAGAGGGTGATAATAAAATCAAAATTATGACAATCGATCGACTCCCTTCCTGAAATGCCTGTACACCGACGTGCACAGCATGGGGAATAAACAGGAAAAACTAGAGATCTGGCTGCGGTCACAGGGCCATGATATCATTGCAGTCATGGAAATGTGGTGGGATAGCTTGCATGACTGGAACGTTGTCATGGATGGCTATGTTCTGGTTAGGAAAGATAGGCCAGGAAGGTGAGGTGATGGTATTGCTCTTTATGCATGTAAACAACTGGAATGTATTGAGCTCTGCCTAGGCGGGGATTAAATACCTGTTGAAAGTTTATGGGTAAGAATCAGCAGGCTAATATGGCCAATGTTGTTGTGGATGTTCACTATAGACCATCAGACCAGGAAGAAGAAGTAGATGAAACCTTCTACGAACAACTAGAAGTAGCCTCAAAATCACATGCCCTGGTACTTATGCGTGACTCCAATCACCCAGGTATTTGTTGGAAAGGCCACACAGCCAGACACACACAATCCAGAAGGTTCTTGCAGTGCATTGATGACAACTTTCTGACGCAGGTGATGGAGAAGACAACAAGGAGAGGTGTGCTGCTGAAC
>NW_010558044.1:0-3866 GCF_000687285.1 Phaethon lepturus | reverse complement strand
TGAACCTTGTGTTAACAAACAAGGGAGGACTGGTTGGGGATGTAAAGGTTGGGGGTAGCCTTGGCTGTAGTGATCATGACATGGTGGAGTTCAGTATCATATGAGAAAGAAGCAGGGAGATAACTAAGATTGCAACCCTGGCGTTCAGGAGGGCTAACTTTGTCCTCTTCAAAGACCTACTTGGAGGTATCCCATGGGCTAGGACTCTAGAAGGTAGGGGAGCCCAAGAGAGTTTGTTAATATTCAAGCACCACTTCCTCAAAGCTGAAGATCGGTGCATTTCTTTAAGTAAGAAATCAAGTAGAGGAGGCAGGAGACCCCCGTGGATGAGCAAGGAACTGTTGGAAAAACTTCTATGGAAGAAAGGAGTTTACAGTAGGTGGAAAAAGGGACTAGTCACTTGGGAAGACTGTAGGAATGTTGTCAGGATATGCAGGGATGCAACAAGGAAGACCAAGGCCCTCTTGGAACTAAATCTGGTGAAGGAAGTAAAAGAGAACAAGAAGGGCTTCTTCAAGTATATCAGTGGTAAAAGGAAGACTCAGGAAAATGTGGGAACTTTGGTGAATGAAGTGGGAGCCCTGGTGACAGAGGAGGCAGAGAAGGCAGAGTTACTGAATGCCTTTTTCACTTTCAGGAAAACCTGACAGCATGAGCATGAATAATGTCCACGTAGCTGCTGTTTATTTCCATAGGGCTCCCTTAAGGCCAGAGTCATGTGGCGTAAGTGGCTGCTACATGAATGTAGGCTTGTTATCAAGTGGTATGTTCATGCAAGTAGTATGCAAGGGGGTATGTTCATGCAAGGGGGTTACCCCTTGCTCCATATCTGGTTTGGCTGGTGTAGAGATTCCCTGAGTGAGGACTTTAATGCTTTTGGGCAAATGCGGGCATTTGCACTCATTTTAGTTGCTCTGCCAAAGCCTTTGAAAATCCTATGAGGCTGTGGGATAGCTGTGATCCTTATGCAAATTAAAACAAGATGTTAAAACTCAGCAGAGCAGCACTTCTTATATACAGAATTTTTGCAGAGTAGCAAGAAACAGTATATATTCTCACCTAGTGGGCAAGGGTAAGGGTTTGCTTCATAGTTCATCACTTGGCTATTGTCTTTCAGTGATATAATACCAGTGTTACTCAGGAGTTCAACCTGCTCCTTCAGTGTAAGTAGGTCTAAACACTCTTTTGAGAGATGCCAAGGGTGAAGTTGGTGGACATTAAGCTTGTAGAAATAAAATAATCTATTTTCCAATAAATGCTGTGAAAGTAAATCAAGAGGGAACATTTGCAATTTGTAAGATTTAGGAGCTAGGTCAAGGCAGGCAGGACTTTAATTCTTCCACTGTAAGTCTTAGATCAAAAAAGGTGTTTTACTTCGTCCAAGATTAAAAATTTCATCTTCTAAGTGAGATTTAGGGTTTGCCAGTGGTAAGTGAGGGACAAGTGGGTAAGATCCAATAATGGGAGCTGTGGGAGGATGGATGGAGACATAAGCATGTTTTTTTCAGAAATGTGCCTAGCAGAATCAAAAAGAGTGACACAGATTTTCAGGTGTGGGTTGGTGGGTCAAAGTGACTTAAATGCAGCACTGTGGTCTGCTTTCCTTCTCTGTTTTCTCTGCTGATTCTGCCACATACTTGATCACAGAATCACAGAATCATTAAGGTTCGAAAAGACCTTTAAGATCATCAAGTCCAACTGACAACCCAACACGACCAAGCCCACTAAACCATATCCTGAAGTGATGTGCATCTTGTGGAGCTGGTGCGTCTGAGGTGATGCCACTGACCTGTTCAGCAGCTAGCCCAAAGGGCTCATCCCAGACACAGATCATGGGTATTACTTGTGTACTTGCCTTAGGTCCACTTGTTCTGGAAAGCTGAATTTCAGCATTCTGCAAGTGAAAAATGGAGCACCTGTTTCCACAGCAGTTCATTTAACTGACTCTGGGTTTACTGTAGAAAGAATCCCTACCTACTAAGGCAATGCAGCAGTAGTGGCACCAACAGAAACTAGTGCCCGTTCACTGGTGTAATGCCATGATGTGGGCACTGATGTAGTATGTCGGGTTCTCCTTTGTCTCACTGTAGCCCAGTGGATTTCTCATCCTATAACTATTCTGGTAGGCTGATGGGATGACTTAATTAAACATTGACCTTTGAGAATGTATACAGCCATCGTGCAGTCGTTTCTTCACAGCTCCCAGCCCTAATATAGCAAATTTCTGAAGATTTGATAGTCATAACGACTTACAACAATATGTATAACTGTAACTTTAATTCTTCACACACTCTTTTATATGCACATATATATACACACACACATTTGTACATACATGTATATACACATTCGTGTGTGGATATACACACAGGTGTAAAACCAGCCTGGGGAATCACAGAATCACAGAATCACTAAAGTTGGAAAGGACCTTCAAGATCATCAAGTCCAACCATTAATCCAGTGCCACCATGTCCCCTAAACCATGTCCTGAAGTGCCACATGCACACGTTTTTTGAACACTTCCAGAGATGGTGACTCCACCACCTCCCTGGGCAGCCTGTTCCAATGCTTGACAATCCTCTCGATGAAGAAATTTTTCCTAATATCTAATCTAAACCTCCTCTGACGCAACTTGAGGCTATTTCTTCTCGTCCTATCACTAGTTAGTTGGGAGAAGAGACCAACACTCATGTCACCACAACTCCCTTTCAGGTAGTTGTAGAGAGTGATGAGGTCTCCCCTCAGCCTCCTTTTCTCCAGACTAAACAACCTCAGTTCCCTCAGCTGTTCTTCATAAGACTTGTGCTCCAGCCCCCTCACCAACTTTGTTGCCCTTTATGAACGCATATACACATATTTATGGGCTGCTGGCTTTTCTTTTTGTGTTTTATTTGACATTGAGCTTCACAGATAGGAAGTGTGCAGACTCACCAAGGGGATTGTAGATGGCTGGGAGTAAAACTGTGGTGGTCTTATTTTGGGGGGGCTTTAATCTGTTCTCACTCTGCAAATTTTTATGGTTTTCAGTTAAGAACCTGTAGTACCAAAGACTTTGATAAAAACCTTTGTTGTAACAGTTGCTGTTATTTCATAAATAGTGACCTTTTTAACAGTTTTTCCTATGTTTTCATCTCAGCAGTGCCCTGAAGAATTTCTGAAATGTAGTTTTGCATAGAAAAGGAAAAAAAAAAAACATACAAAGCTTACTAATAGCAAAATAATTTTGCATGAAATATCTTGGATGGGGTCTGTTCACCTCTTACTCAAAAGGAGAAGTTCAGGTGGATTGTTTTATACATAGAATCATAGAATACATAATTCAAGAATTTCTATTACCTTACACTTCATTGAAGCAGTAGCAGAAGAGCATCCAGTTTAACTTGCCTGTGTGAATGCATTCATTCCCCAGAAATTTTGTGCAAGCTTAGAGTGACTGAGAAAAACTGCATCGTATCAGCTCTTACTCTTTCAGGCTTTGATCCTTTATTTATCCAGATGCACTGGGTTCTGCTTCATCATCCACCTCATGAAACTAAAGCTATCTCAAATCATGCCAGAATGTCCTTTTCCAGCCCACTACAGTTTTTTAGTGGTTTGGGGGGTTGTCTGAATAGTTAGGGATAATCCTGTTATCATTGATTCTCCCCCACTGAAGTAAGTCTGAACTAGTTCACCTACATGCTAAGGTAAAAAAGATCTGTGAAAGAAATACAACTTATTTCTGTTTCTAAATACCGGGACTGAGTTCAGATAATGTGTGATGGTGACTACACAAGTTCTGAAACAGATAAAACTGCATATGGTTAAATCTCACTGGAAAATGACACATTTTTCTTATTATAATTTCATTATCCTAAAACCACTGA
>NW_010558043.1:0-2246 GCF_000687285.1 Phaethon lepturus | reverse complement strand
CATTCCTCAAGCTTGTCCAGGTCCCTCTGGATGGCGTCCCATCCCTCAGGTGTGTCAACCTCACCACTCAGCTTGGTGTCATCTGCAAACTTGCTGAGGGTGCACTCAATCCCACTGTCTATGTCACTGATGAAGATTAGGGAGTACTGATCCAAATAGGTACCCCTGAGGGACACCGCTCGTCACTGATCTCCATCTGGACATTGAGCCATTGACCACTACCCTCTGGATGTGACCATCCAACCAATTCCTCATCCACCTATCAAATCCATACCTCTCCAATTTAGAGAGAAGGATGTTGTTGGGGACCGTGTCAAAGGCCTTACAGAAGTCAGATATACAACATCCATAGCTCTTTCCTTGTGCATTGATGGGGTCACTCCATCATAGAAGGCCAATAGGTTGGTCAGACAGGACTTGCCTTTGGTGAAGCCATGCTTCATAGTCCCTCTCTATACATAAATACAGAATCCCGACACTCTTTGTGTAGTTCACAATTTCACTCACCTAAAAACTGTTTACAGCAATTCTATCAACTGTGATTTAACAGCACTTCTATACCAAGATGTGATTAGTCCCTCGTGTGAAAGTCATGAGTTATGTCAAAATAAATGACAACCAACTGGTCAAACTACTTAAAGCAGGGAAGAAAATGCTGAGAAAGAGGAGCTGAGGACAGTAGTAACCATCAACAGGATGAGCACTGGGTACATACCAGAAATTTTCGGATTCGTGCTAGATCCTGTTCCTTGGTGCGTTCACGTCCATCTGTCAGCTCCATTTGGTTCACGCTCCCTGATTCAAACTGATAGCAAGTATCTGAGTCAAATAAGTGAATATTTTTGCTAAATGTTGTCTGTCACATCATGTTACTCCACTTTGGTTTCTTCACCATATGTACTAACATGATGTGGTGTAACATAGCATGATGCAGCACAAATGATTTAATGTGACATGACAGAAAAACATTGCTGTAGCTTTCGGAATAAACACCTGCTTTTAGCAGTTATTTTATCTGCTGGAAGCAGTTTCTTAACCACATAACCTGGGTCTTGCTAAAGTACATTGCACTTACTTTGCTGTTTGTATATCTCATTTAACTTTCCATGATATGTACTTTGTTAATTTTCTTTCATTCCCGACGCCATGTTCCCTTATAGGGTTGGGCTTTTTGTGGTTTTTCTTTTCATTGGAAGGAAAAAAAAGGTCTTACAAAAATTGGGGGGGAAAGGAACTAATCTGAACCATGAATGGAGACACATATGGAAGAAGATCTTATTACGGAATGGAAACACTAGCTCTATTAACAGCAAAGAACATATTTACCCACTGGTAATAATAATAACAGCAACAAAGTGTAGAAGACTTATTTTTCCTTCAAAAACTTCAGCAGAATGTTATAAGTGAAAACTGGGTAAGAATCATCTCTCCTTGGAGAAATATGGACACAGATAAGGCAAATATTTAACTGTGGATTTTGTATTTGCAAATGTAAGTTTTATGAATGGCAACATTTTCAATAAGAAAAGCCAAGGTTTGGGTGAACCTTCCTAGAATTTTGGTTCATTATCTTTGACCTGACTGACAGAAATATTAGCAGTGGGAAATAAAACTGCTGGTTTAGTTATTTAAAAAATAAAGGCATTTATTCATATTGAATATGTTCTTTCCTTCCAAAAATCCCTCCATCTGTGTGTGAATGCGTGAAAGCTAATTAAATTGGCAGCCATAGCTCTGTACTTCTCATTTGGAGGACCTTCATCTCAAGCTAGAAGGGCTTCATCCTCCAGGTCCTTGATACCAAAATGCTTTTCCCAAGCAGAAGGAAGGGGGACGAAACACAAGTGACCTTCAGCTAATCAGATTACAAAGTTCAAAACAGAGATGGATTTTAATAAAAACGTAAAATAAATAAATTTGGATCACCACGATCTCTTAAAAAAGAACAGAACTGTTCCCGTGAAGCCAGGTATGTGGTTTCTGCAATCTGCAATCGCAGAGGCCTTTGGCATGTTCTTTGTATGCCTGGCACCTTCTGAAGAAAAGCCTACAACTGTCCCTGGGTGCCTATGAAGCTTCCACCAGTTGTACTTCTTGCCCCCTGCCCAGAAAAAGACCCCACCTTGATACATGGCACGCAACCCCGACGTTAAATTTCGAAGAGGTATCACAATAGCAGGGCCGGGGTCGTGGCCAGCGAGGAGGAAAGGGCCGTCGGTGCTGCAGGGAGCGGAGAACAGGCTGAT
>NW_010558042.1:92878-112973 GCF_000687285.1 Phaethon lepturus | reverse complement strand
ACCTAGTGATTCTGTGATTCTGTGATCTTGGTATTTACATCAGCATGGTCTTGTCACAGTGACAACTTCCCAATACAACTTCAGACTTGTGTGACTGGAACACTTTTCCTCACTCTCCTTGTGGCGTTAGAGGTGAACAAATCTCAGCTGAGCGTGGGTAAAAGATTTCCCATTTTGCTTTAGTATTTTCCTCTTTGGTTTTGACCTAAACACTTCACAGGCTCTTGTGGTAAAGAGAGAGATTGGAGTACAAAGCTGTTTGGAGGAAGAAATGTACTAACCTAGGGGAAATAGAAATGTTTTTCATAATGAATGGACATAATCTGAAATCTGATTAAGTACATAAGGTATGAAAATCCCAAAGGCCCATGTGGTGAACTGAATTAGATTGCTGTTTGATTTGTAGCAGTCACTTTAGCTTATTATTGCAGTTTGCTTTTTCTATTTCTAATCTCTGAAAGCGATGTCTATGAGAGGTAACTTTGCAATGGTATGACATTTTCCATCCTTTTTTGCATTTCAGAATAAAGACTCCCTTTTCACTAAAGCAGCTGGTAAGGAACCTAATAGTGAAAATGAATGGCTGATCTGATTTAGGCAACAGTTCCTACTGTGACCTGGGAAAATTTTCTCATTGTTTCCAAGAATCGAAAAAAAAGGTTCTATTTTAACATAAAATTTCTGAAAATTATGGAATTTTTCATGGCACAGGAAATACTATTTCTAATGTTTATGAAAGCACTTTCATTTGATGTGTATTTTTTTACTTACTTATTTTTTACTGGAGAGTCCTGTGGCAGATCCTCAGTTGATACAATCAATAATAGGTCAACTGATTTCGTAAGAGCTGTAACAATTTATAACACTGATTGTGAATCTGCCCTTGAAAAATTATTTTTGAAAGTGCTTAGTTCTCTGTGGTAGGAAAAAGTTTGTGGTTAGAATACTGGACTAAGGAAAGGATCTGTTCCATATCCAAGTCTTCAAAACTTTGGAAAAATCATTAAAATCTGTGCCTCAGTCTGTCCTGTAAAGTTTGACTAACCCTTTTCTTTGAATATTTAAATTGAAAACTCTTCAGAAAGACACTCTTATTTATGAATTATTTTCATGGTTGTTTTTACAGCTTATATCTTGGAGTTGTTATATGGCTCCTTGCCAAAAAAACCCCCGCCTTGCAACTTTTACAACAATAATTTTTGAATTCTAAGAGGCAAGTTGCAAAAAACCATACTCCTTATTTGGCATGA
Organism: Phaethon lepturus; assembly: GCF_000687285.1. Classification (NCBI taxonomy): domain Eukaryota; kingdom Metazoa; phylum Chordata; class Aves; order Phaethontiformes; family Phaethontidae; genus Phaethon; species Phaethon lepturus. The sequence goes on along the minus strand of NW_010558042.1, from coordinate 111,723 downwards.
TCGGAGAGCCCATCAGCGTAGATAAGCCTGAGCTGTATAGGAGGCTGGTTTGCCCCGAGTAGTGATCACACAGTAATCATGTTATGACAGAGATCTAAAACAAGAATGAAGATGTCAGAGCTACCTAGCAGCAAATGTAAATTTAATCTTAAGATAAAAGCATATCAAATATTCCCAGGGGGCTTATTGCCAGAGATGCTAATTAGAAAAAGCTGTATTAGGCACACAGCCATTTGTTCCAAATGTCTCTTCAGGGACCAGGTTAAGGAGGCGTTTCTCCTGTGTGGTTTGTTCTTGTTTACAGAGGTTGTTAATATTTGTGTAACCATCTCAGTGAAAAAATACCTTGAGTTAATAAAATAGACTTAAATGTGACTCTGGAAATTTCAGTTTTCAATGAAAAAAAAGCTGCAAGACTTCAGGAGCTGAAATTTTAACGAAAAGCTGTAAATTATGGACAAGTATCAACAGTAGAAGATTCCAACTCCCCTCATATAGCCTAGATCACTGCCTCTTCAGGACAAGATGTAGGGGTAAATAATTTTGGACACAGTAAATGACTGCCTCATCAAACAGCTAATCTTAGAACACACAAGAAAAGATACTATTCTGAATTTCATATTGAGTGGGGCTCAGGACTCACTTCAAAAGGATTTAAATGGGTAACAGCCAAAATGCAATTGTGGGGGAATAGGACACCCAGTGCATCCACTATACAGGTACTTAATTTCTAGAAAAAGGACTACATAAAAATGAGGTGATTAGGTAAAAAAGGAAACCCTAAAATAGACAGTCCAAGTTGATAAAAACATACTATGTTTGAAACCCAGATGAAATATATGTCCATAAATCAGGATAAAGCTGTCCTAAAATACCATGAATGGCAATGGGAAAGTTAAGGAGATACTGGAGGGAAAAGGTGGGCATTCAAAAATTAAAGCTTGCCCAACTGTTAAAGTTTTGCCCAACTTTGAACAGGATGACCTCTAGAAACTCTGTGCGTCTTTCTGATTTTCCCCTTGCTAGCACTGCATGAGTCTAAAGCCATCAGATTTCTCTTTGCCTAAAAAGGCACTGAATAGCTCCTGTCACAGGCATCCTCCTGCCAAAGCAACCACCAGGAATGTCCTCTCTTTAAACAGACAGCCATCCATTATCTTAAGAATCCAATGGACATTGCAAATGATAGTCATAGCTTTCACAGTAAATTAAATTACCTGTATCCCTTTTACTCAAAGAGGATAAATGAAGTCCAGAGAGAGGAAAGAGGTTGCTCAAAGCCACCAGACAAGTTAGTGGCAGGACTGCAATAACAAAAAATCAACAGTACTTCCAGGTTGGGGATATCTTGGCCCATGCACACAGACAGGCTTTATGAAAAGTGAGGCAAGAAATGTAAATAGTCTCCAATTTATGGATAATTGTCTCAAAAAATACCATAAAATGTGGGATAGAAGCCTGAGCTGGCAACACTGAGTGTGTTAGATGAATAATTAATCTTTCCTGATAAGGATTTACTGAAAAACAAGTGAGCTGCCCCTTAGCAACACTTTTTCCTGACACATCCACCAAAGCTAGTTCTGCTATGAACCACTCTCAGTCATAGCAATGCCATAAATATTTTGGCCAAGCATTTAGCAACTGTGTTGCCACATATCCTTGCAAATAAATAACGTGTCTCTGAAGTGACACATAAGGGAAGTGTGAATGAGGAGTTGTTAGAATCATTTCACCTGGTCGGCAGGCGGCCCAACCTGAGCGAGGGTGCCGCAAGCTGTCACTGGGGACCATCGTAAACAGAGCAGCTTTCAGCCCAGAACGTGCTGGAAAGATGGTTAACTTTGTCAGAGAGCTTTTGCTTAGCAAAAGCCATAGGAACAACACAAACTTGGTAGTATAACAGTGTCCAGCAAAGAAAAAATTGTTAATTTCCTAATAAAATAATGCACCCGAAATGTTAGTAGACCGAAAGGCCAAGGGGAGGCTCTGCACATCAGCTGAGAACAACCTGGCGTCACCCAGCAGGACAAGTGGGCAGGGCAGTACAGTCTACACAGGTCCCGGCCGCACACTTACAATTTCAGCTGCCTGCACTACAGATTTGTCTTCCCACAAGGTCTCTCCGGCTTGCAACACAGCCCATTTGGTAGCCATGCCGCTAGGGGAAGCACGCCGCTTGTGAAGACTGCACCATAGCCATGCCCCACCTAACTAGCCAGTCACGGCTAAGCCATGCAGGTCAGGGGAGTTACACTGCTGGCATTTCCTAGGATGAGAAGTTGCTGAAAGGTAGAAATGCCTCTTCTGCAATGCAAAACCGTCAAGCTCTGAGAAAGGGGATCCATGTACCTTGAGGCACAGCAGCTCCTGGAAGCACCTTTCTGCTTTTGCCCTGAGCTCTCACTCGCCTTCTCGTACTCAGCATCACTCAGCTCCTAATGGGGCCAGAGTTCTTTCTCTCCATTCTGCAATGTAGGTGCACGCAATGCTTTATTATACCTAGCAAGGCTGTCTGTAACATACTTGCTCTTATATATCCAGTTCCAGATTTACAGAGAAGCTGTGCAAGCAGCTACCTCAGTCCAGTTTATATATACAGCTGTGAATCTACCCCATGGGCACAGTTATGACAATTATGCATGCAAGCTGGATAATGAAAAAACAAAAATATCTAATTAAACATGAATTTGCTATTATGCAGGAAATAGAACTGTGAGTTTATAAATAGCGTACCTAGATCTCCCTTACTGGATGACATAGAATTACTGCTGTGAAATTTTTCCAAACCTTTGAAACCTTTGCAAAATCAGGCATCACCAGGAAAGTGTAGAACGAGATGACAAGGGAAGGAGGAGCCTGAGTAGAGACCGTTGTGATAGAAGTACAAGACTGGCCTTATTAATAGCTGAATTTTAACCTGCAAATACTGGATTTGCAGTTATTCCAAAGGAGGACTGCAAATGTGATCTCCCGTTATTTAAATATGTTGTATCACAAATCCCTTCCTCAGCCACACTACCTTCAAAGATGTGTCAATTTTAACAGATTATCTGACATTTGAAAATACAAGTGTGGAGAGAGTTCCCAATATATTTAGATTGGGGAGCTTCATTTTGGTCATCTCTGCCTAAGGCTTCCTCTTAAAACATTTAATAGCAGCGTCATTCCTCTGGGTTTCTATGAAGTGGGGATTTTAATTTATTTATGCTGATGAGGAACTTTTAAATATCCTCTTCCCCTCTTGTTGCCATTACAGAGAAGAGGACAACGATTTTTAATGGAAACTGTTTTTTATATAGAACGTGCAAAATTAAAAAGATACTGGAAAATGCAGCATAATTCAGGCTCATAGAACTCGAGAGACCTAGTTAAAGAATACCTGTTAATGGAATTAGTTTTTCATGCTCCACATACACAGAGGAATGTATTTCAGGGAATATATAGGCCTACAATATAAAATCAGAAAAGTAATGTAATGAAATGGTAGAAACTTGTCCTGATGATTTGTTTAAATGTCCCTTTATTTGTTAATTGCACCACAACGGCTCAGCTTCACCCATTGCACAGTGGTTGAAGAGGAAAATGCCACATGTGACTAATCTGACAGTTACTTGTAGTATTTAATGCAGCCAGCCCCCTCTCAACCTTCTGCTTCTGGTTAATCTATTTATTTATAACTTTGCTGCTAAGTATTACTTTAAAACTAAAACAAAGGACAGGATTCAAACATGAAGCATGGGTCACTGCCACCCCATCGTCCCTTGAGACTGCTTGTGCTGGCTTTCTCCAGATTTTGTGCACCAAAGTCCTTGAGATTTAATTCCCTAGTTCTTCCCCATTCTTCTACAGTATTTCTCCCTCCCCAGAAAATCCTGAGATCTTCTTAGAAGCCATGTAACTTAAATTAAACCATGGGTTTTTGAGCCTTTATGACTCACTTTACCAAGCTCTCCTGAATAACCATGTGGGCCAGAAAATTAATTAATTTCTATTGTCTATTTCCAAAATCTATTCATATCAACGTTCTTCAGGAAGAAATAAGCTCTGTCACTCACAGAAAACTGAACTACCAGACCCTAATGTTGTATTTGCAGCATTCAGTTTTTCCCTAAAAGTAGGTTTCAGTCTGTTGCAAGATTATCTAGGCATGGTCACCAAGCACCGAACTACCTGGGCAGCACTTTGGAAGATGAACAAATATATTCAAGTATCAGAAACTTTAAGAATGCAAATTTATGATTTTTGCTTTTGGAGAATAAGCCTTGAAAATTTGATCCACATACACCCTAATGATTCAAAAACAAGTCATCCAAGGGGATCCCAGAATTTTCTCCCTTTCCCTTGCCCCTCTCCCACTGGAAATAAAAAGGGGGGCATGTAATTTTCAAGACAGTGTCACAATTCAGACACCTAGCAATAGTAATACAGGCAAAGGACTGTTTCTCTCCCTGTGTCAGCACGCCAAAAGTCGTCTTCGTCATTTTTTAGTGCCAGAGAAATAGGACTGGGCCTATTTGTGTGACACAGGCACGGTGCCCTTTGTAGACTCTAACTGGCGTGTTACACCCACCCCGCCGCTGGACGTCAGCTATAACCAGCTGCACAAAGTAGAGAAAAGCAGCAGGCTCCTCTCAGCTTTCCCATTACCCCACATACTGACAACTTTTCCCAGTTCTTCTTATTCCTCTCAGGAAGATGGAAGATAAGTAATAATTCCCTTTCAATACGGCATTTAAGAATCATCTGGAAGGTGATAAATGCTATACTCCAGAGAGATTAGCACAGCAAAACCCAATTACAATGCATAAAATGAGACAGCAACTGCAACAATCTGCAAATCCAGAGATCTTTGGAGCCGTGTGAATAACTGGTATTTTACTATGTCAGTTCTGAAAAAGTATTTTTAAAATTTCCATCTGAAGGAAATATGCAGCATTTCATACTTTGATAAATTGAAGGAAGTTGAAACAAATAGTTTCATAACAAAAATATTAATCAAGAGTTTTTTTGGTGGAGGAGGATAAGGATACTCTTCAACTCAAACTTGTCACTGAAAAGTTTTATCCAGAATATTTTCTCCAGCTCTAGCTTTTGCTGTCTCCGATGAACTGATGGCATAGGTAAAAAGCTTTTGACTCAGCTATGGAGAGCTGTCAACTAGTGTAATTTTATAGTGAGTATCACAGTTGGAATTCGTGATTATAAAATTCAGGAATCGGGAAGTTGCAAAGAATCTTCCATTTTTATGTAAAAAGCTGAACATTTTTTAAATCTTTCTGGCTGCAGACAAGAAATGAGCAGGCAGCTTTTAGGCTAGAGAGTCCCTGAGGGCAAAAGAAAATCCAAAGTCACTCCATCAGTCAATCAATTCTGTGATTCTGGATCTTTGACCCATGATTTTAAATAGTTTGAGGTGAAGAAACTGCATTTGGCCTTCCTTAGTACAGATGTTTACTGTGGATATACGCTTCTGTGATTATTCAGAAGGCAATCTATGCCTAAAGACACACCATGTTATTTTATTCCAAGCATACAATAGCACAGCAACTTACCAAATGCCATTATGAAGGCCAGTTACTGTTATTTGCACACCTATCAAGATGCAAACATATATCTGTCATTCTATAACTACTAAAACACAGTTTGATGCTTTTCTCACTGGGGCACTTTTTTTTTGAGCAGTTAATTATTTAGAATTCATAATAGAAGGTAACAAATCCCTTAACAGCATTTAGATTTTAGGGACCACCTGTAAATGAGGGGCTAACATATAAATTACCCACAGTGCCACTGTATTCTGGTTTACATAGCTCTCGCTTTTCTCTCAATTGGGAATGGAGTTGGATTCATAAGCAAACCAAGAAACAACCCCCCCCGAAAGACAGAGCCCTGTTTGAGGGGGGAGAAAATCCCAGGAAACTTGCGTTCCTTATCAGTAAACAAATGAACGTTGCTGAAGCTTCAAAATAGCATTTGGATGATGATTGTGAACTTACTTGAATGAAATATTGAACAGAGGTCTAAAAATTAACTGGTTATTCAACGTAAACAGTGTAGAAACAGTGTAGAAAGAAAATTAGTATTATTGTAAAGGAGAAAGGAACCATTTACTTTTTATGTTTCTGCTCATTGAAAGTGTGATTAAATGGAAGAAGGCGAGATGAGAAAGACCATGTGTCATGTATTTCCACTGAAGACAGCCAGCCAGCATCGTATTTGACTTCAAAATAAACTCCCCTGTAGTTGTGCATGCTAGTAGGGTTGATTTTATTAAATGTCATGCTAGAAATTATTACTGTGCTGTGTTTGTATGAAGAAACTACTGGTGCCATCCCATCTGTGCCTCAACCCTCATTAGCCTCTGCTCTCATTTTCTACAAAGATTAATCTATTTTGAGAAAAATTATGACAAGAAATTATGCTTGTATAGCAAGGCCTCATCCTGCAAATTGTGAGAACTGTGAATTTGTCCTTCTGTTTGCACCAAATCTAAGGCCGCTGTGTCAAAGAGAGATGATTAAATGAGTCTGCAAAAAGGCGTATATTGGCAACCCTTGGTTTTGCTTGTGTAACTGAGTGGTTACATGTACGTAGTCAGAACTGGCCAAGAATATAGCCATTACATGATTCATACATACAGCTGTGGCAACTATATATCAAATTACGTCTAAATATGCACATACTTCATGTACAGCTGCACACTGAAATAATTGAAAATATTTTTCTGCAACTGTCAATGCAGTCTTTCTACACACCAGTCAGGTCTGTTTAAAAAAACAGGTACATTATCCATTTGTGCACCTTCAGCTTGCGCTCACTCCAGACAGTACTGACCTCACAGCTCCTGAATTCTTTCATGTTTATAGCAAGATAAGATATAACATGCCACTGGGCAACTCTGTGGGACTTCCTTGGCCTGTGACTGTAGTCAGAATTTGCTGGGCTGTGGGATTTAGCTAGAGAAGCTAAAAGGCAGAGTTGCTGGACCAATATTCAGAGGTGAAGGTTCTCTTTGCAGCACTGGTCCAACCTGAAGCATGTCAAACTACATGCTTTGTTTTAGCTTTCCTCCTTTGTAAAGCACTTGAGCATATACTTACAAAAAAGTATTATGTAAGACTCAGCTGTTACATTAGCATAACTATTGGAAAACATGACAGTAATACATGATACTAAAGTATTTCATGTCTTTTTAAATAATTTTTAATAACCATAGAGTATCTAGATTAGTTTGTAGAACAAGATGCTGGGGACCACTTTCCTGAAGAGTTTGTATGTCTCAAGCGCCTTTACAATTACCATGGTAAAATTTATTTGCTGAGTGTCAAAGTGCATCATGGAGGAAGAGAATTGTTTTCCTTCTTAAATGGTCAAAATGTAAGTTAAACCTGCCTTTAAGCAGCCTCAGTGTACCCTGCAGCCACGCTGGAACGTTTTCAACAAATAAGAAAAGTTTGCAATTTGAAACAGGAACATTTGTTGTTTGTCTTTACAATTACCATGGTAAAATTTATTTGCTGAGTGTCAAAGTGCATCATGGAGGAAGAGAATTGTTTTCCTTCTTAAATGGTCAAAATGTAAGTAAAACCTGCCTTTAAGCAGCCTCAGTGTACCCTGCAGCCACGCTGGAACGTTTTCAACAAATAAGAAAAGTTTGCAATTTGAAACGGGAACATTTGTTGTTTGTTTTTTTAAGCTGGCTTTGCCAGTTTTGGCTTGGGAGATGCTTAACTGTCAAAGCTTTTCACTTTTAATGTTGACTAAATACTAAGTAGCACTGCTCTTCTCCCCTTGCCCTTCTGCCAACTTCAGAGGGGGGGAACTTTTCACTTTTAATGTTGACTAAATACTAAGTAGCACTGCTCTTCTCCCCTTGCCCTTCTGCCAACTTCGGGGCGGGGGGGAAGGGAAACACAAAAATCAGAGGAAACAAATCAAGGAAAAAAATACCAGGAGAGGCAAGGAGAGCTAAAGAACCCTTTAATGGGAACTGCAGTTCAACCCTGTTCACAATCCTTTCACTGTGCATTTAGGCACTCAAGTATTACAAATATGAACATTCAAGACAGCACTGTAATAGATGCCAAAATTCAACTTCTAACTTGTGCCTTATCTTGTTTTATTTGAAAGTCATCATACATGCTACTAGGACAAATTAGATGCATTGTTGAGAATGGGTTAGAAAAACAGCATGGCTGAGCTAGTCAAACTGTGCACTGGGTTCTGCTAGGGCACATCTGCTAAATAGCTTAGTTGCGCTTAGAAGACCTCTGATGTTGACTATAGCACCTTAAAACCAAGCTCCCAAACCCTCTCTCACTCTGATCTAATTAAGTAATATAACGTATAATATTGCATGCATGCACACATACTGTAAAGATATTCTCTGTAGATACAGACACACTCTAGAATAGCTACCGAATTTGGGGAGGGTGGAGCATGCATGCATTTGTAGTGCATAAGCAAAAAGCCCAAAGCCAAAACTAAAGACAAGCAAACACGAGGAAAAGGGTGGTCTATTTTGCTCTGAAAACGGAGCTGTTCTGCATCACCCTGCTGCCTCGCTGAATGCAGCTGCGCAACATAGGCTCACGCCCTGTGAAAATACTCTCCTTGCTGTTCGTGTAGCACATAAGCTGCTGTTGAAAGTTGAGGTCACTCAGCAGAAGTGATCCGTACAGAGGCACCATGTGATGTCTCATTTTGCTTCTTGCCACCCAGACCTCTGTGCTGGGGTGGTGGGCAGAGATGTCTATTAGTTTCACATCACCTTCTGGCACAGACAGGCTTTACCGTCTTATGAGAGGCTGATGTTAACACCAGATCTGTGCACGATTGTTTTTAACAGCAGTACAGGTTTCATCCAGATCAGGCCTGGGCAAATGATCATATTTCTGTCAAATCAGCCAGAGCTGTGATGCAGTTTATGCCAGCTCTGTGCTTCTATGCCAGGTTGATGCCAATTGTGGGAAGACAGACAATGCTTGATATAGCATAAAGTGCAAGCGGCACGGAAAAATGATACCTGATCCAGCAAAAAGCCTGCAGGAACAAAGTTGACTGACCAATATTTTTGGAACACATTTGAGATGGCAGCATGACTTTCTACTTGATCTGCACTTTGTATCATTGGGGCCATGATAGTTTTGATCTGATACTAAATGCCATAAAACTACATTTATTAGATACCAGCACAAGACCTTGTAAACCAAGGCCTACTTGTTTGTGTCCGTACCTTCTAAGGGTTTATCCACCTTGTGGAAAAGAAGCTGTGGTAGGGAAGCAGAGCTGCTGTATGTAATTCAATGCCATGCATAGATCATGATAAAAATCATAGATAGTTATATAGCTCCTTCTATCCAGCACCCTGCTAACTGACAGTGCTTCTCTCTGTTTTAGAGCTCATAGCTATACAAATGCTGCAGTGGTATTTAAGCACCCTGGCTTGTTTTGGTTACTCAGAGATCTCTAGCACAATGCTTCACTGTGCATTTTACAAATATCTCTTTTCCATTTCCTTTTTCAACAAAAGAAAGAACAAAATCATAAGATGTGTTTTATTTCCAGCTTTAAGCATTCTGTTCTGGTTTTGGTGGTTTTATTGTGACTCACATGTTTTGGGTAACATACCCATGTGGTTTTGCAAATATGATCTCCAAGTGATCCCACCAGGAATGCTCAAAACATGTAACTCTCATAACCCCAGAGTAAATTGCTAGAACAGCACCCGGGCCGTGTGGTCAGCATGTGAACAAAATCACCGAGCACCAACACATGTCAAAGAAGTAAAGCCTAATGGATCAGGTGCCTGGAAGCAGGATATGAGCTATTCGGTATAAAATGTCCTCTTTAAACTCCTGGGGAGGTATTCTGTTTGCTGATTTATTGTGACAGGAGTTCTTAGTCCTGTGCCCACACGAAATGTCATCACAGCTAGTATCAATTTCATACCTCTGCAGGAAGATCACGGGGCCAGACGAACACCTGCTCTGCTAATCATGGGCCATTTAGGTCAGGGTCAGGCTTCGCTGATCAGCAGCATGGGGAAGTTATGCTGCTTTGTTAGCTGTGCCTATTTCTGTGCATGAAGAAAAACCTGTGTTTTTCAGTGTTGTCAGTCTGATACCCTCAAACCCACTTCCCCCAGCTCTAAGGGACAAGCTGGGTGGGCTTCTAGCAAGTATGCAGCCACTGCATGCAACTGTGTGGAGAAAGGATGTACTGTCGATCGTTCTGCCTTGCTTCCAAATAAACATTTATTTTAGACCCACTATCTGAACTCATTGTCCAAAGGCTATACTCACAGCCAGATGTCAGAATCATCATTTTTTGTTCTTTCAAGCTTTTCCCCAGTAGCTTTAAATAGAAGAATACATTTTCCACAGAGAAAGAATCTTCTATTAATAGCATTAGATCATTTCAGCACTTGAAAGGAAGAAATTAGTTGAGATTTTTTATGGTTTTTTTTTAAATACTTTTTAAAGTATTGTAAGTTCTTTTATTATGCAGGCAAGAGTGTCCGCCTTCAGAGTTTTAATTACTGGAGAGGAAAAATTTATTTCTCTGAGTTCAAAAAACAAAAATAGTGAATGAGACTATATGAAATAGCTTAAAATAAACATCTTCAAACAATCTGGTCCTATGTGTCAGTTCCTTCTCATGCTTTGATAATCTCATCTCAGTTGTTGAAACAGACTTATACAGATTGCATAGGAGGCTTGAAGACGACTGAAAGGACTTCTGCTTATCCAGTGCAGTGAATTGCCAATGAGAGGTGATGTTCTGAAGGGTAGTCTCAACAGATTTCCTCACTATATTTTCTCATAACAGAGAAAATTTGGCCAGTTACACTTCCGTGATCTCACATTCTAAGATCATTCATTTAAGAAAATGAGAGGAAAACAAGCTGTAGGCTTCTCTGCCTTTTCCAAATAAACTTTATTATCCTCTTATGTAAAACACTAAGAGGATATTCCAAGTGGCAAAGAGCTTTATACACAGCTTCACTTAAAAGTAAAAACATAAAACTTGTTTTGTTCTCCAGTCACAGAAATTTCAGTCATTTATTGTAATGAATGGGCAATGTCAAAGGAACATACGGTATTTTTAGCTCTGCTTCATTACCCGACGTGGTAAATGAATCCTGAATGCTTGTAATGTCTAAAAGCTTTCCCTGAGAAGAAAGGCTTTTCCTGCATAGTCTTGATTAAAGTCAGACTGTTATTGTCCAGAGGATCACTAAACTGTACTGAGCAGGAAGAGAAGGCTGCCTGCAGGATAAGTAGTCGGATCTCTAGGAAGTGACATGATAGCAAAAAACAGAGATGGGTGTAAACACAGAAGGTGTATAGTGAAGAGGAAGGGTAGCCCAGTGAGAAAAGGAATAGTGTCTGGTGGGGAGATGTAATTTCAATGTGACAAACTCCTTGTCTGACCGTATGTTCAGAAAGTTAGGACCGAAGCTCTACGTTAGAGTTAGATAAACTCAAGCTAACATGACTGAAACATGGCAGTATAAGGCGTAATAATACATGCCTATAAATGCAATAGAGCTGACAGGTATATTTGATACCAACATTCTCTGTTAACATGTTTCACAACGTTTTTTTACTGTTATGTTTGCTGTATAAAATTATTTGGCCGGCCAATGAATTTGGCTTATACTTGAGTAAGTTGACCTTTCTCTCTTCTTCCTCTCCTACTGCACAAGATATTTGTCCAAGTTTGATATGCTCTGCTCCGTCTAGACATGAACCAAAGTATGAGGGATCTGGCTTATTCTAAATGAAGTTACGGGATTTCAGAATGAAGAATGGTTTTCTGCCATGAGGTTCCCCTGTTGCTTCTAAACATAATATTATAGGTAGCTTCATACAGAGATTTAGTTTGGATCTAACTTACATTATATAGGAAGAAACAGGCAATGATGAACATGTTAACTTGGAATAGCGTGGATCACCATGGCAAGCACTGAACACCCAGTTCTCATAAAAGCCTGTGGATTTCAGAGTTTCTTGGAACACCACAGGATCAAATCCAAATTATGCCTAGACCAGTGAAATTCAATACCATCATTATACAAAAAAATCCACAAAGTCAACAGCAGTCTGAAATCTCTGCAAATGATGAACAACAATGGCATAAATTTCAAGACGGGTGATATTGAAATCTTTTAAAGATCTTAGTTTTCATTACACACATAAGTAATCAGTTTTTGCAGCTAAGATACTGTCACTTCCTCTGTTAGTTCCCATGTAGGTTTCTGGCACAAAGAAGCTTTCAGGAGATTTTTGTGGCTTTTCAGTGGTATACCCCGAAACACTTCCTCATGAGGAAGCAGTTATTAAAATATTGTGGGGGGGTCTTGTTTCCAGCTCTCCATGACTCATGCAAGCAGCTGAGAACACAGTTAAAATATGAAAGCTGAAAAGAAACTGAGAAGAGGGAGTACTTATTCCACTTCTCTTTCTCTTGGAAGAACTAAAAAGTACATAAATTTAGGTCAGACAAGGTAAAAATATTCCATGCTGGTTTTTCTTCCATGCTATTTGGGCTTTGTGAGACTTATAAAAACAGGCCCAGGATATGGTTGAAATGAACAGGACTATTATTTACTTGTTTAATAAAAACCTCATGCATCGAAATAGACATTCAGTTCATATTCTATGGTGGTTTTAAAATGAAGGTTTTGTCACAGATTTGGTTATCCCTTTTGCATTAAAAAAAAAAAAAAAGAGGGAAGGAAACGAGAAAAAAGTCCAAATATTCTTGCTGATGAAAGGCAAATGTTAGAAAAACATTCATTAGATGAATCCTTCTCAAAAACATGACCCAAATGAAAATCAAGAGCTAGAACGAAAGAACTACCTGGGATTGTTAGTCTTAAAAAAACATGTGAATTTAAAACCTGTTGACAGTAAAGTTAACAAAACTGGTCTGTACAAAGACAGGGCCTCCTGATATGCTTTAAAATTTGAAAATGGTAGTTATTTTTTCTTCTTTTGCATAAGCACTGACCAGCAGAAGTGCAATCATGTGCCCTCTAGACATTTCTCAGTATCACAGAATCTCATCAATGTTGCTTTTTTTTTTTTTTGCCTTTTTTTTTTTTTTTTACACCATTACATTATAAATTAAGTCTGTAAATGTAGAACCGGGGCAATCTTACCTATTCAGACAAAATGTGCAGAACAGGATTTTGATCAGCAATTTCTGTACATATGTGAAACACGGTACAGAGAGGGTTTGTTATACTGAGGCAGATTTAAACTGCTCCACATCCACGATGCTGGCCCCAACCACTAAGTTGCCTTGACAAAGCCATGGGAAAATTTATTAGTAGGAAAATCTTGTGCAACTCAAGAGTTGCTACAGCCTCTCCTGTTTCATCTGCAGTCTGATCTGGGCTGAGCAGGACAATGCCTGATGCATTAGCCACAAGGTGACACTTAGGGAAACCTTCCAGGCACTTAAAGGCAGATGTGGGGCACCTTTACTAATGTTGCTATAGACTTTTAAATGCAAATGCTACTAGTAGTCTTTTAAAATATTAAAAAAATGCCACCACCACCAACAAAAACATTTCTCAGCAGTTACCACTTACATTTTAGTTTAGCTCATGGCATTCTTTGTACCTATTTTGAGTATGTTTGTATGCTGCCTCCTTCCTCCTCCATTTATTTCCACTTAAGGTAGTTCTTTCCAAGATGGTGTAAGCACTACATCACGCTTGTACATACTATAGCCTAATATTCCTAGAGATAATAAACATCAACAATATGTTTGCAGATGGTTACTATATGACTTTTGCAGTTGTTGTACAACCTAACCAGCCCACAAAGTTTCTCCTTGAAAAGAACATGAATATTAAAATGGTATTTAAGACATTTCCCTCCCCTTCTTTCAAATGTAACTATTTCAAGAAATTATAATGAAGCATTTTCTGACTTGTTTTTAGCAACAATTGTCTAGTTTGTGTGGAAAGAATGTTTTATGAAGTAAATAATTAATACAAAACTCAGTTCTTGCACTGAACTGCATAAAAACTCACTCCAATTAATGAAATAAGTAGAACTCTGGTTAAATGCAAAGCCCTTTCTCCACTAAATTCAGTGCACTATAAACCTTAGAAAAGAACAAGCCAAAATAAACTCGTCCATCTGTGCATTAGAGTAAATTTGCTTTTTCTGTCACAACCATAGCATCATTCTAGCAAGTCTGAAATTATAACTATATCTATTTTGTTAATTTATGCATAGCAATTTCATTGATGCTAAAATGTCTTGCTGAAGAGCTGTTGGAAGATATATGCCATTCCAGACATAGGGATATATAACAGGTAAGTGTAGTATATGGACATTTCAGATAAGCTGTAATATGGGCTAAAACATGATACAAGGAAATTTTTACTTTATCAAAAATTTAAGAGCCAAAGTCTTGATGAAAGTTAGTGACTTTCAGTACCAACAACTCATAGGAATTTGTACGTGTTTTTAGGGGCTTTTGAGTCTCATAATTTAGTAAGGGAAATAATGATCTTTATCCTTCCTCTGGAAAGAAAATACAGGAATTCTTTAGTTAATTTTTGGAAGGACGGTTGTTTAGTTTGGTTGGTATTTTTGTTTTAAAGAAGAACCTTGTTTCCTTTGCACTTTGTAAGGAAAGAGCTCATTCTCTGTCAAGTTAGAGTCACAAGATCACACTACTTAACAAATGCATGCCAGAAGATGTTGAGTCCTCAGCACCAGCTGTTCACAGACCCACTTCTAATGGGCTGCATTACTTGCTAATGTAGACACGGCCAGTATATTACATTAGCAAAAGGAATAGCAGTTACTTTCATAGTTGTTCTCCCTGCTTGGCTGCTGGGTGACACAGAGAGTTCATGGACAGAGATCGCTGGTCTTCTGCCAAATTCTCATTTTGTTGTTGCCATGTGGGACATTGTCTCTCTGTTCTATTTATTACACAGGGCAAGGATTACAACTCAGTAGTTTATTTTTCCTAGCACCTATAATACAAGAAGAAAACAACCTGGAATGGAGTCATTCCTAGAGCTACAGAGGAGACAGCTTTATATATTTTGAGTAATTTCCATGTTTATTACTTGCCCTGAAGATCCTGCCATTCCCATTAAGAATAGATTGTGGTGGTGTTTCAGACAAACAATGATAATAACTACAGTAAATTTGATAAGCAATTATTTCTCTTGGCTCTGACCAGTAAAGAGTTTCATTTTAGAAGGCATATTGCTCTATTCGACTGTTAACAACAGTCCATCAGTTTGGAAGCAGAATCTCAATTTTTAGAGTATGGACCTCCCAGGAACTCATTAATTGTTAAAGAGACTCAGATCTCTAGAGTTAAGCATGTTGCCGTTTTGTTAGATCAGTGCTTTAAAGTCCTCACCTGAGTCTTGAGATCGTGCCATGGTAAGGAGCAGATAATGTTAACTTTAACACAAGATTTAACAGGTGAGAAGTGCAGTTGCACATGGGGACTTTGTACTGCCCGAGTCTCTGCTCTGCATGTATGCATGTATGTGTGGGTCTTTTCAAGGATGCTGAGGACAATACAGGGTTTGTGGTACCCTGCTGTCTTTTGATGCTGAGTATTTAGTATAATTGCCTCTTTGGAAAATACCAGTAGAGAGTGGGATAAATGGATCTTTAAAAACACTGCTCCCCTCAAATTATTTCCTACATGTGTCTCATAGTTACAATGTTATGTGCAGCAGACCAAGCCATCTCTAAAGTGCTTAACAACTCATTCAGGTGATATGACCTCCTAAGAAGGGTTTCATAACGATTTACATACCAACCAAATGTAGAAATCACTGGCAGCTTTGTAACAGTTTTACAAGGAGCCAAATTGGATGCATAACCTTTAAACAAAAGCTGAATTCAGTCACTGTGCCTGTTTTCAATCTACCTTTCTCTGTGGCTGTTCTGGTTTATATCATTTTTTTGTTGTCTAAGTATTTGTTCTTCCAAATCTCTGTCCTATTCTGTATAACAGGCCTGGAGTATGCACCAGAGACTGTTGACTAACATGTATTTGTTGCCAGTGGCTGTAAGGAAAGTGAAAGTGCAAAGCTGCAGGAGTGATAAAGGCGGGGGGGGGGGAAAAGGCAGATGTTCCTGCATTTCACAAAAGCAGAAAGAATGTTTTCTATCTGCAGTAGTGGCATTGAACAGTGACAGAGTTCAGTTGAACAGTGTGGTGCGTTCGAGGGAAGAAGGAAATTATGCATTAAATTACAAGGGCATAAAAGTGCACAGGACATGAGGATTTGATTATTTCTCTAATAGTCAAGTTTGGGATGGATATCAAGTGAGAGCTGATTGTATGTCTGACAGACATAGACTCCCATAAACAGAAGAAACTCTAAACAGCTCAGTTCTGTGGCATGAATCCTAGAAAAACGCAATGCATAGTTCCCTGCTCGCAAGCATGGTGCTGTCACACCAATGACTTCCCTGGGCGCTACAGGTCTAAATGCAACTGCTTTCAGGGATAAGCTGCAGTGAAATGGATTTGAAGGTGCCTTTTGGAGACAGCACAGGGTGTGTTTCAGTCTGCATACGCCCTGAGGAAGCTATAAAAAACACCCTTTCAACAGGTTTGCAGCAAGGCTACAGCTAATTAAACAACTGCAGGTGATGAAACACTGGTCCTGCAGTGCAGACAACAGCTTTACCACTACGAGTGCATGCAAAGCCTAATTCAAGCCATTCCTGTACTTCCTGGGCTTGGCCTCCCTGGGTCCTGCAGACCAGCATCTCCCCAAGAGGACTGGGGAAACTGCCCAGTACTGGGAATTTGTAACGTGTGGTACAAAACCCTTTGCAGATGCAGGATGGACAAAATTTGGTGCACTGTCTGGCTCTTGGCCCTCTGCAGAAGCTGTGCTCATTTGACTTTATTTGAATAGATTTTTTGTGAATCTCAGGCAGTAGGCAGAGCAGCATCTCCTAAGCAAGCTCTAATTGGGTGACAGGCATGCAAATGTCAAGTCTCCCCATTCAAAATAAGATATTGTACAGGCTCAGGTAACTGAATTAACTGTGATTATGCAGCAATTCTTCATTAGTCTCATTTTCTTACTCTTTTTTAGTTCTTCCTTATCCAGGTAAAGCATGTTGTCCTTTACACAAACACTGGGAAACGTATTTTGTTAATGAATTGGTAATGTCACACTGTGCATTGTAAATCAGAGAATATGTGAAAAACTTGACACAATGATCCAAAAGCATGAACGGTTCCTGATTAATTTCTTTGCACCTTGGCTCATAAGGCGGTAATGCTGTTAGGCGATATGTCAACTTCCTGAAGTAACATTTTGTGGAAGAAATCACAGATCTCAAGCATGTAAAGCGTATTTTTATCTAAAAGATTTAGCTGGAGTTGCCACTTCCCTGCTCCCTTTCCTTTAATAAGTATAATCTGTTTCCCTGTACATTTCAGCTAAAGCTCATTTTAAAATCCAAATACTTTGAAGGGAGGCTCAGCATGACAGAATGGAAATAAACTTCCTTGGCAAGCACAGCCCCCTTCTACCACCCACAAATGATGTTTTGGGTTTTTTTTTTTTTCCTCCTTCAATTAAAGAAAAATGTTAAATCATAATTTAACATACTAAAGAGCAGTAGGAATTATAGAACAAGGATACACGGCAAACATTTGAGTATGAAGTAAAAATGGAAGCTCAGACTCTGGAGACCACGCAAAGGCTAGAAAGGAAAGCACAGTATCTTGCATTTTCATGCAGGGAAATATGAAAACCTGCTCAGGATTCATACTACCTGGCTGAAAGAAAGGTGATAACAGCCCAAGAACAGCCTGTACTCAGTGGAAGCTGAACCCGGAGCTGGTTTGGGTATGGTGCTCATAAAAGACTCTATTCCCCTTTGTCATTGTGCTATTTATCTTACTCTTTCACCCTGCCTTCATGTATCTCCATGAGTCTGAAGTCTGCACAAATTTACTATGCCAGATTGTCCCCCCAAGGTAACTCGATGAATGACGTAGTTATCATGTGGATGAGCCTGGCCCACTATCCATCTGCTTCCTTATGGGATTAAAATGTGAGAGATGAAATCCAAGGTGGGAAATTATGAACATAAAGGACTACAATTGTGAGAACAGAGAGATAATAATTCAAGCCATTTTACCTACACTGTCGACCATAGGTAAATGCCTGAATCCCGTAGTTTTCCCTACTTTGTTTCAATATTTTTCTGGTGTAACAAATATGATGTGTCAGACCAACAATCTATGTCATGTCAGCAGCTGTGCATCCAAAATTAGCTTATGATTACATTCGATAATGTACTACAAGTACCTTGTCTTTTTTAAATAACTAAACTGTTAGGAACTAGGTTTTCTGTTTTACAAAGGATTCTGTGTAAATTTTTCCAAAACAATATCGAAACATTCACAGCTCCAAATACAAAGTCCTCCAAAAATTAAATAAATTTCAGGTTCATCAAAAGCTTTTTTTCTCATTTCTAATTTCTAACAGTCATTCAAAATTAGAAAAATCAAAATATTACACGTTCAAAAAACTGAAATGGAAGCTTCAAACTGGAACATTCCACTGCAGTTTTCTTTCAAGGAGAGTCAAGAAAGAGAGGATGTCTGCAGAAATGCAGGTGACAGAAAACATTTTTAGAACAAGGAAGAGCTCCATCACAGGAAACAGCTAACTAGTGCAACAAAAGAGTACTTCAGTTTGAATTCTGCTTCTCTAGAACATAACAGAAGTGTTCTTAGAACACACTCAATTCACCCCTATCCTGCAGATTCAATCACTGTGATCAGTTCTTCCTCTTTTAGGATGCTAA